>NW_027445270.1:0-63550 GCF_048569485.1 Anomaloglossus baeobatrachus
GTTATCTGTGGTGTTACATAGGACTGCAGGTGACCTCTACTACATTATCTGTACTCAGAGATATCACTGTGTTATCTGTGGTGTTACATAGGACTGCAGGTGACATCTACTACATTATCTGTACTCAGAGATATCACTGTGTTATCTGTGGTGTTACATAGGACTGCAGGTGACCTCTACTACATTATCTGTGCTCAGATATCCCTGTGTTATCTGTGGTGTTACATAGGACTGCAGGTGACATCTACTACATTATCTGTACTCAGAGATATCACTGTGTTATCTGTGGTGTTACATAGGACTGCAGGTGACATCTACTACATTATCTGTACTCAGAGATATCACTGTGTTATCTGTGGTGTTACATAGGACTGCAGGTGACATCTACTACATTATCTGTACTCAGAGATATCACTGTGTTATCTGTGGTGTTACATAGGACTGCAGGTGACATCTACTACATTATCTGTACTCAGAGATATCACTGTGTTATCTGTGGTGTTACATAGGACTGCAGGTGACATCTACTACATTATCTGTCCTCAGAGATATCACTGTGTTATCTGTGGTGTTACATAGGACTGCAGGAGACATCTACTACATTATCTGTACTCAGAGATATCACTGTGTTATCTGTGGTGTTACATAGGACTGCAGGAGACATCTACTACATTATCTGTACTCAGAGATATCACTGTGTTATCTGTGGTGTTACATAGGACTGCAGGTGACATCTACTACATTATCTGTACTCAGAGATATCACTGTTATCTGTGGTGTTACATAGGACTGCAGGTGACATCTACTACATTATCTGTACTCAGAGATATCACTGTGTTATCTGTGGTGTTACATAGGACTGCAGGTGACATCTACTACATTATCTGTACTCAGAGATATCACTGTGTGATCTGTGGTGTTACATAGGACTGCAGGTGACATCTACTACATTATCTGTACTCAGAGATATATCACTGTGTTATCTGTGGTGTTACATAGGACTGCAGGTGACATCTACTACATTATCTGTACTCAGAGATATCACTGTGTTATCTGTGGTGTTACATAGGACTGCAGGTGACATCTACTACATTATCTGTACTCAGAGATATCACTGTGTTATCTGTGGTGTTACATAGGACTGCAGGTGACATCTACTACATTATCTGTACTCAGAGAGATATCACTGTGTTATCTGTGGTGTTACATAGGACTGCAGGTGACATCTACTACATTATCTGTACTCAGAGATATCACTGTGTTATCTGTGGTGTTACATAGGACTGCAGGTAACATCTACTACATTATCTGTACTCAGAGATATCACTGTGTTATCTGTGGTGTTACATAGGACTGCAGGTGACATCTACTACATTATCTGTACTCAGAGATATCCCTGTGTTATCTGTGGTGTTACATAGGACTGCAGGTGACATCTACTACATTATCTGTACTCAGAGACATCACTGTGTTATCTGTGGTGTTACATAGGACTGCAGGTGACATCTACTACATTATCTGTACTCAGAGATATCACTGTGTTATCTGTGGTGTTACATAGGACTGCAGGTGACATCTACTACATTATCTGTACTCAGAGATATCACTGTGTTATCTGTGGTGTTACATAGGACTGCAGGTGACATCTACTACATTATCTGTACTCAGAGATATCCCTGTGTTATCTGTGGTGTTACATAGGACTGCAGGTGACATCTACTACATTATCTGTACTCAGAGACATCACTGTGTTATCTGTGGTGTTACATAGGACTGCAGGTGACATCTACTACATTATCTGTACTCAGAGATATCACTGTGTTATCTGTGGTGTTACATAGGACTGCAGGTGACATCTACTACATTATCTGTACTCAGAGATATCACTGTGTTATCTGTGGTGTTACATAGGACTGCAGGTGACATCTACTACATTATCTGTACTCAGAGATATCACTGTGTTATCTGTGGTGTTACATAGGACTGCAGGTGACATCTACTACATTATCTGTACTCAGAGATATCACTGTGTTATCTGTGGTGTTACATAGGACTGCAGGTGACATCTACTACATTATCTGTACTCAGAGAGATATCACTGTATTATCTGTGGTGTTACATAGGACTGCAGGTGACATCTACTACATTATCTGTACTCAGAGATATCACTGTGTTATCTGTGGTGTTACATAGGACTGCAGGTGACATCTACTACATTATCTGTACTCAGAGATATCACTGTGTTATCTGTGGTGTTACATAGGACTGCAGGTGACATCTACTACATTATCTGTACTCAGATATCACTGTGTTATCTGTGGTGTTACATAGGACTGCAGGTGACATCTACTACATTATCTGTACTCAGAGATATCACTGTGTTATCTGTGGTGTTACATAGGACTGCAGGTGTCATCTACTACATTATCTGTACTCAGAGATATCACTGTGTTATCTGTGGTGTTACATAGGACTGCAGGTGACATCTACTACATTATCTGTCCTCAGAGATATCACTGTGTTATCTGTGGTGTTACATAGGACTGCAGGTGACATCTGCTACATTATCTGTACTCAGAGATATCACTGTGTTATCTGTGGTGTTACATAGGACTGCAGGTGACATCTACTACATTATCTGTACTCAGAGATATCACTGTGTTATCTGTGGTGTTACATAGGACTGCAGGTGACATCTACTACATTATCTGTACTCAGAGATATCACTGTGTTATCTGTGGTGTTACATAGGACTGCAGGTAACATCTACTACATTATCTGTACTCAGAGATATCACTGTGTTATCTGTGGTGTTACATAGGACTGCAGGTGACATCTACTACATTATCTGTACTCAGAGATATCACTGTGTTATCTGTGGTGTTACATAGGACTGCAGGTGACATCTACTACATTATCTGTACTCAGAGATATCACTGTGTTATCTGTGGTGTTACATAGGACTGCAGGCGACATCTACTACATTATCTGTACTCAGAGAGATATCACTGTGTTACCTGTGGTGTTACATAGGACTGCAGGAGACATCTACTACATTATCTGTACTCAGAGATATCACTGTGTTACCTGTGGTGTTACATAGGACTGCAGGAGACATCTACTACACTATCTGTACTCAGAGATATCACTGTGTTATCTGTGGTGTTACATAGGACTGCAGGTGACATCTACTACATTATCTGCACTCAGAGATATCACTGTGTTATCTGTGGTGTTACATAGGACTGCAGGTGACATCTACTACATTATCTGTACTCAGAGATATCACTGTGTTATCTGTGGTGTTACATAGGACTGCAGGTGACATCTACTACATTATCTGTACTCAGAGAGATATCACTGTGTTATCTGTGGTGTTACATAGGACTGCAGGTGACATCTACTACATTATCTGTACTCAGAGATATCACTGTGTTATCTGTGGTGTTACATAGGACTGCAGGTGACATCTACTACATTATCTGTACTCAGAGATATCACTGTGTTATCTGTGGTGTTACATAGGACTGCAGGTGACATCTACTACATTATCTGTACTCAGAGAGATATCACTGTGTTATCTGTGGTGTTACATAGGACTGCAGGTGACATCTACTACATTATCTGTACTCAGATATCACTGTGTTATCTGTGGTGTTACATAGGACTGCAGGTGACATCTACTACATTATCTGTACTCAGAGATATCACTGTGTTATCTGTGGTGTTACATAGGACTGCAGGTGTCATCTACTACATTATCTGTACTCAGAGATATCACTGTGTTATCTGTGGTGTTACATAGGACTGCAGGTGACATCTACTACATTATCTGTCCTCAGAGATATCACTGTGTTATCTGTGGTGTTACATAGGACTGCAGGTGACATCTGCTACATTATCTGTACTCAGAGATATCACTGTGTTATCTGTGGTGTTACATAGGACTGCAGGTGACATCTACTACATTATCTGTACTCAGAGAGATATCACTGTGTTATCTGTGCTGTTACATAGGACTGCAGGTGACATCTACTACATTAACTGTACTCAGAGATATCACTGTGTTATCTGTGGTGTTACATAGGACTGCAGGTGACATCTACTGCATTATCTGTACTCAGAGATATCACTGTGTTATCTGTGGTGTTACATAGGACTGCAGGTGACATCTACTACATTATCTGTACTCAGAGACATCACTGTGTTATCTGTGGTGTTACATAGGACTGCAGGTGACATCTACTACATTATCTGTCCTCAGAGATATCACTGTGTTATCTGTGGTGTTACATAGGACTGCAGGTGACATCTGCTACATTATCTGTACTCAGAGATATCACTGTGTTATCTGTGGTGTTACATAGGACTGCAGGTGACATCTACTACATTATCTGTACTCAGAGAGATATCACTGTGTTATCTGTGCTGTTACATAGGACTGCAGGTGACATCTACTACATTAACTGTACTCAGAGATATCACTGTGTTATCTGTGGTGTTACATAGGACTGCAGGTGACATCTACTGCATTATCTGTACTCAGAGATATCACTGTGTTATCTGTGGTGTTACATAGGACTGCAGGTGACATCTACTACATTATCTGTACTCAGAGACATCACTGTGTTATCTGTGGTGTTACATAGGACTGCAGGTGACATCTACTATATTATCTGTACTCAGAGATATCACTGTGTTATCTGTGGTGTTACATAGGACTGCAGGTGACATCTACTACATTATCTGTACTCAGAGATATCACTGTGTTATCTGTGGTGTTACATAGGACTGCAGGAGACATCTACTACATTATCTGTCCTCAGAGATATCACTGTGTTATCTGTGGTGTTACATAGGACTGCAGGAGACATCTACTACATTATCTGTACTCAGAGATATTACTGTGTTATCTGTAGTGTTACATAGGACTGCAGGTGACATCTACTACATTATCTGTACTCAGAGATAGCACTGTGTTATCTGTGGTGTTACATAGGACTGCAGGTGACATCTACTACATTATCTGTACTCAGAGATATCACTGTGTTATCTGTGGTGTTACATAGGACTGCAGGTGACATCTACTACATTATCTGTACTCAGAGAGATATCACTGTGTTATCTGTGGTGTTACATAGGACTGCAGGTGACATCTACTACATTATCTGTACTCAGAGATATCACTGTGTTATCTGTGGTGTTACATAGGACTGCAGGTGACATCTACTACATTATCTGTACTCAGAGATATCACTGTGTTATCTGTGGTGTTACATAGGACTGCAGGTGACATCTACTACATTATCTGTACTCAGAGAGATATCACTGTGCTATCTGTGGTGTTACATAGGACTGCAGGTGACATCTACTGCATTATCTGTACTCAGAGATATCACTGTGTTACCTGTGGTGTTACATAGGACTGCAGGTGACATCTACTACATTATCTGTACTCAGAGATATCACTGTGTTATCTGTGGTGTTACATAGGACTGCAGGAGACATCTACTACATTATCTGTACTCAGAGATATCACTGTTATCTGTGGTGTTACATAGGACTGCAGGTGACATCTACTACATTATCTGTACTCAGAGATATCACTGTGTTATCTGTGGTGTTACATAGGACTGCAGGTGACATCTACTACATTATCTGTACTCAGAGAGATATCACTGTGTTATCTGTGGTGTTACATAGGACTGCAGGTGACCTCTACTACATTATCTGTACTCAGAGATATCACTGTGTTATCTGTGGTGTTACATAGGACTGCAGGTGACATCTACTACATTATCTGTACTCAGAGATATCACTGTGTTATCTGTGGTGTTACATAGGACTGCAGGTGACCTCTACTACATTATCTGTGCTCAGATATCCCTGTGTTATCTGTGGTGTTACATAGGACTGCAGGTGACATCTACTACATTATCTGTACTCAGAGATATCACTGTGTTATCTGTGGTGTTACATAGGACTGCAGGTGACATCTACTACATTATCTGTACTCAGTGATATCACTGTGTTATCTGTGGTGTTACATAGGACTGCAGGTGACATCTACTACATTATCTGTACTCAGAGATATCACTGTGTTATCTGTGGTGTTACATAGGACTGCAGGTGACATCTACTACATTATCTGTACTCAGAGATATCACTGTGTTATCTGTGGTGTTACATAGGACTGCAGGTGACATCTACTACATTATCTGTACTCAGAGATATCACTGTGTTATCTGTGGTGTTACATAGGACTGCAGGTGACATCTACTACATTATCTGTCCTCAGAGATATCACTGTGTTATCTGTGGTGTTACATAGGACTGCAGGAGACATCTACTACATTATCTGTACTCAGAGATATCACTGTGTTATCTGTGGTGTTACATAGGACTGCAGGAGACATCTACTACATTATCTGTACTCAGAGATATCACTGTGTTATCTGTGGTGTTACATAGGACTGCAGGTGACAACTACTACATTATCTGTACTCAGAGATATCACTGTTATCTGTGGTGTTACATAGGACTGCAGGTGACATCTACTACATTATCTGTACTCAGAGATATCACTGTGTTATCTGTGGTGTTACATAGGACTGCAGGTGACATCTACTACATTATCTGTACTCAGAGATATCACTGTGTGATCTGTGGTGTTACATAGGACTGCAGGTGACATCTACTACATTATCTGTACTCAGAGATATATCACTGTGTTATCTGTGGTGTTACATAGGACTGCAGGTGACATCTACTACATTATCTGTACTCAGAGATATCACTGTGTTATCTGTGGTGTTACATAGGACTGCAGGTGACATCTACTACATTATCTGTACTCAGAGATATCACTGTGTTATCTGTGGTGTTACATAGGACTGCAGGTGACATCTACTACATTATCTGTACTCAGAGATATCACTGTGTTATCTGTGGTGTTACATAGGACTGCAGGTGACATCTACTACATTATCTGTACTCAGAGAGATATCACTGTGTTATCTGTGGTGTTACATAGGACTGCAGGTGACATCTACTACATTATCTGTACTCAGAGATATCCCTGTGTTATCTGTGGTGTTACATAGGACTGCAGGTGACATCCACTACATTATCTGTACTCAGAGATATCACTGTGTTATCTGTGGTGTTACATAGGACTGCAGGTGACATCTACTACATTATCTGTACTCAGAGATATCACTGTGTTATCTGTGGTGTTACATAGGACTGCAGGTGACATCTACTACATTATCTGTACTCAGAGATATCACTGTGTTATCTGTGGTGTTACATAGGACTGCAGGAGACATCTACTACATTATCTGTACTCAGAGATATCACTGTGTTATCTGTGGTGTTACATAGGACTGCAGGTGACGTCTACTACATTATCTGTACTCAGAGATATCACTGTGTTATCTGTGGTGTTACATAGGACTGCAGGTGACGTCTACTACATTATCTGTACTCAGAGATATCACTGTGTTATCTGTGGTGTTACATAGGACTGCAGGTGACATCTACTACATTATCTGTACTCAGAGAGATATCACTGTATTATCTGTGGTGTTACATAGGACTGCAGGTGACATCTACTACATTATCTGTACTCAGAGATATCACTGTGTTATCTGTGGTGTTACATAGGACTGCAGGTGACATCTACTACATTATCTGTACTCAGAGATATCACTGTGTTATCTGTGGTGTTACATAGGACTGCAGGTGACATCTACTACATTATCTGTACTCAGATATCACTGTGTTATCTGTGGTGTTACATAGGACTGCAGGTGACATCTACTACATTATCTGTACTCAGAGATATCACTGTTATCTGTGGTGTTACATAGGACTGCAGGTGTCATCTACTACATTATCTGTACTCAGAGATATCACTGTGTTATCTGTGGTGTTACATAGGACTGCAGGTGACATCTACTACATTATCTGTCCTCAGAGATATCACTGTGTTATCTGTGGTGTTACATAGGACTGCAGGTGACATCTGCTACATTATCTGTACTCAGAGATATCACTGTGTTATCTGTGGTGTTACATAGGACTGCAGGTGACATCTACTACATTATCTGTACTCAGAGATATCACTGTGTTATCTGTGGTGTTACATAGGACTGCAGGTGACATCTACTATATTATCTGTACTCAGAGATATCACTGTGTTATCTGTGGTGTTACATAGGACTGCAGGAGACATCTACCACATTATCTGTACTCAGAGATATCACTGTGTTATCTGTGGTGTTACATAGGACTGCAGGTAACATCTACTACATTATCTGTACTCAGAGATATCACTGTGTTATCTGTGGTGTTACATAGGACTGCAGGTGACATCTACTACATTATCTGTACTCAGAGATATCACTGTGTTATCTGTGGTGTTACATAGGACTGCAGGTGACATCTACTACATTATCTGTACTCAGAGATATCACTGTGTTATCTGTGGTGTTACATAGGACTGCAGGCGACATCTACTACATTATCTGTACTCAGAGAGATATCACTGTGTTACCTGTGGTGTTACATAGGACTGCAGGTGACATCTACTACATTATCTGTACTCAGAGATATCACTGTGTTATCTGTGGTGTTACATAGGACTGCAGGAGACATCTACTACATTATCTGTACTCAGAGATATCACTGTGTTACCTGTGGTGTTACATAGGACTGCAGGAGACATCTACTACACTATCTGTACTCAGAGATATCACTGTGTTATCTGTGGTGTTACATAGGACTGCAGGTGACATCTACTACATTATCTGCACTCAGAGATATCACTGTGTTATCTGTGGTGTTACATAGGACTGCAGGTGACATCTACTACATTATCTGTACTCAGAGATATCACTGTGTTATCTGTGGTGTTACATAGGACTGCAGGTGACATCTACTACATTATCTGTACTCAGAGAGATATCACTGTGTTATCTGTGGTGTTACATAGGACTGCAGGTGACATCTACTACATTATCTGTACTCAGAGATATCACTGTGTTATCTGTGGTGTTACATAGGACTGCAGGTGACATCTACTACATTATCTGTACTCAGAGATATCACTGTGTTATCTGTGGTGTTACATAGGACTGCAGGTGACATCTACTACATTATCTGTACTCAGAGAGATATCACTGTGTTATCTGTGGTGTTACATAGGACTGCAGGTGACATCTACTACATTATCTGTACTCAGATATCACTGTGTTATCTGTGGTGTTACATAGGACTGCAGGTGACATCTACTACATTATCTGTACTCAGAGATATCACTGTGTTATCTGTGGTGTTACATAGGACTGCAGGTGTCATCTACTACATTATCTGTACTCAGAGATATCACTGTGTTATCTGTGGTGTTACATAGGACTGCAGGTGACATCTACTACATTATCTGTCCTCAGAGATATCACTGTGTTATCTGTGGTGTTACATAGGACTGCAGGTGACATCTGCTACATTATCTGTACTCAGAGATATCACTGTGTTATCTGTGGTGTTACATAGGACTGCAGGTGACATCTGCTACATTATCTGTACTCAGAGATATCACTGTGTTATCTGTGGTGTTACATAGGACTGCAGGTGACATCTACTACATTATCTGTACTCAGAGAGATATCACTGTGTTATCTGTGCTGTTACATAGGACTGCAGGTGACATCTACTACATTAACTGTACTCAGAGATATCACTGTGTTATCTGTGGTGTTACATAGGACTGCAGGTGACATCTACTGCATTATCTGTACTCAGAGATATCACTGTGTTATCTGTGGTGTTACATAGGACTGCAGGTGACATCTACTACATTATCTGTACTCAGAGACATCACTGTGTTATCTGTGGTGTTACATAGGACTGCAGGTGACATCTACTACATTATCTGTACTCAGAGATATCACTGTGTTATCTGTGGTGTTACATAGGACTGCAGGTGACATCTACTACATTATCTGTCCTCAGAGATATCACTGTGTTATCTGTGGTGTTACATAGGACTGCAGGTGACATCTACTACATTATCTGTACTCAGAGATATCACTGTGTTATCTGTGGTGTTACATAGGACTGCAGGAGACATCTACTACATTATCTGTCCTCAGAGATATCACTGTGTTATCTGTGGTGTTACATAGGACTGCAGGAGACATCTACTACATTATCTGTACTCAGAGATATTACTGTGTTATCTGTAGTGTTACATAGGACTGCAGGTGACATCTACTACATTATCTGTACTCAGAGATAGCACTGTGTTATCTGTGGTGTTACATAGGACTGCAGGTGACATCTACTACATTATCTGTCCTCAGAGATATCACTGTGTTATCTGTGGTGTTACATAGGACTGCAGGTGACATCTACTACATTATCTGTACTCAGAGATATCACTGTGTTATCTGTGGTGTTACATAGGACTGCAGGTGACATCTACTACATTATCTGTACTCAGAGAGATATCACTGTGTTATCTGTGGTGTTACATAGGACTGCAGGTGACATCTACTACATTATCTGTACTCAGAGATATCACTGTGTTATCTGTGGTGTTACATAGGACTGCAGGTGACATCTACTACATTATCTGTACTCAGAGATATCACTGTGTTATCTGTGGTGTTACATAGGACTGCAGGTGACATCTACTACATTATCTGTACTCAGAGATATCACTGTGTTATCTGTGGTGTTACATAGGACTGCAGGGGACATCTACTACATTATCTGTACTCAGAGAGATATCACTGTGTTATCTGTGGTGTTACATAGGACTGCAGGTGACATCTACTACATTACCTGTACTCAGAGATATCACTGTGTTATCTGTGGTGTTACATAGGACTGCAGGTGACATCTACTACATTATCTGTACTCAGAGAGATATCACTGTGTTATCTGTGGTGTTACATAGGACTGCAGGGGACATCTACTACATTATCTGTACTCAGAGAGATATCACTGTGTTATCTGTGGTGTTACATAGGACTGCAGGTGACATCTACTACATTATCTGTACTCAGAGATATCACTGTGTTATCTGTGGTGTTACATAGGACTGCAGGTGACATCTACTACATTATCTGTACTCAGAGATATCACTGTGTTATCTGTGGTGTTACATAGGACTGCAGGTGACATCTACTACATTATCTGTACTCAGAGATATCACTGTGTTATCTGTGGTGTTACATAGGACTGCAGGTGACATCTACTACATTATCTGTACTCAGAGAGATATCACTGTGTTATCTGTGGTGTTACATAGGACTGCAGGTGACATCTACTACATTATCTGTACTCAGAGATATCACTGTGTTATCTGTGGTGTTACATAGGACTGCAGGTGACATCTACTACATTATCTGTACTCAGAGATATCACTGTGTTATCTGTGGTGTTACATAGGACTGCAGGTGACATCTACTACATTATCTGTACTCAGAGATATCACTGTGTTATCTGTGGTGTTACATAGGACTGCAGGTGACCTCTACTACATTATCTGTACTCAGAGATATCACTGTGTTATCTGTGGTGTTACATAGGACTGCAGGTGACATCTACTACATTATCTGTACTCAGAGAGATATCACTGCGTTATCTGTGGTGTTACATAGGACTGCAGGTGACATCTACTACATTACCTGTACTCAGAGATATCACTGTGTTATCTGTGGTGTTACATAGGACTGCAGGTGACATCTACTACATTATCTGTACTCAGAGATATCACTGTGTTATCTGTGGTGTTACATAGGACTGCAGGTGACATCTACTACATTATCTGTACTCAGAGATATCACTGTATTATCTGTGGTGTTACATAGGACTGCAGGTGACATCTGCTACATTATCTGTGCTCAGAGATATCACTGTGTTATCTGTGGTGTTACATAGGACTGCAGGTGACATCTACTACATTATCTGCACTCAGAGATATCACTGTGTTATCTGTGGTGTTACATAGGACTGCAGGAGACATCTACTACATTATCTGTACTCAGAGATATCGCTGTGTTATCTGTGGTGTTACATAGGACTGCAGGAGACATCTACTACATTATCTGTACTCAGAGACATCACTGTGTTATCTGTGGTGTTACATAGGACTGCAGGTGACATCTACTACATTATCTGTACTCAGAGAGATATCACTGTGTTATCTGTGGTGTTACATAGGACTGCAGGTGACATCTACTACATTATCTGTACTCAGAGATATCACTGTGTTATCTGTGGTGTTACATAGGACTGCAGGTGACATCTACTACACTATCTGTATTCAGAGATATCACTGTTATCTGTGGTGTTACATAGGACTGCAGGTGACATCTACTACATTATCTGTACTCAGAGATATCACTGTGTTATCTGTGGTGTTACATAGGACTGCAGGTGACATCTACTACATTATCTGTACTCAGAGATATCACTGTGTTATCTGTGGTGTTACATAGGACTGCAGGTGACATCTACTACATTATCTGTACTCAGAGATATCACTGTGTTATCTGTGATGTTACATAGGACTGCAGGTGACATCTACTACATTATCTGTACTCAGAGATATCACTGTGTTATCTGTGGTGTTACATAGGACTGCAGGGGACATCTACTACATTATCTGTACTCAGAGATATCACTGTGTTATCTGTGGTGTTACATAGGACTGCAGGGGACATCTACTACATTATCTGTACTCAGAGAGATATCACTGTGTTATCTGTGGTGTTACATAGGACTGCAGGTGACATCTACTACATTATCTGTACTCAGAGATATCACTGTGTTATCTGTGGTGTTACATAGGACTGCAGGTGACATCTACTACATTATCTGTACTCAGAGATATCACTGTGTTATCTGTGCTGTTACATAGGACTGCAGGTGACATCTACTACATTATCTGTACTCAGAGATATCACTGTGTTATCTGTGGTGTTACATAGGACTGCAGGTGACATCTACTACATTCTCTGTACTCAGAGATATCACTGTGTTACCTGTGGTGTTACATAGGACTGCAGGTGACATCTACTACATTATCTGTACTCAGAGATATCACTGTGTTATCTGTGGTGTTACATAGGACTGCAGGTGACATCTACTACATTATCTGTACTCAGAGATATCACTGTGTTATCTGTGGTGTTACATAGGACTGCAGGGGACATCTACTACATTATCTGTACTCAGAGAGATATCACTGTGTTATCTGTGGTGTTACATAGGACTGCAGGTGACATCTACTACATTATCTGTACTCAGAGATATCACTGTGTTATCTGTGGTGTTACATAGGACTGCAGGTGACATCTACTACATTATCTGTACTCAGAGATATCACTGTGTTATCTGTGCTGTTACATAGGACTGCAGGTGACATCTACTACATTATCTGTACTCAGAGATATCACTGTGTTATCTGTGCTGTTACATAGGACTGCAGGTGACATCTACTACATTATCTGTACTCAGAGAGATATCACTGTGTTATCTGTGGTGTTACATAGGACTGCAGGTGACATCTACTACATTATCTGTACTCAGAGATATCACTGTGTTATCTGTGGTGTTACATAGGACTGCAGGTGACATCTACTACATTATCTGTACTCAGAGAGATATCACTGTGTTATCTGTGGTGTTACATAGGACTGCAGGTGACATCTACTACATTATCTGTACTCAGAGATATCACTGTGTTATCTGTGGTGTTACATAGGACTGCAGGTGACATCTACTACATTATCTGTACTCAGAGATATCACTGTGTTATCTGTGCTGTTACATAGGACTGCAGGTGACATCTACTACATTATCTGTACTCAGAGAGATATCACTGTGTTATCTGTGGTGTTACATAGGACTGCAGGTGACATCTACTACATTATCTGTACTCAGAGAGATATCACTGTGTTATCTGTGGTGTTACATAGGACTGCAGGTGACATCTACTACATTATCTGTACTCAGAGATATCACTGTGTTATCTGTGGTGTTACATAGGACTGCAGGTGACTACTACATTATCTGGACTCAGAGAGATATCACTGTGTTATCTGTGGTGTTACATAGGACTGCAGGTGACATCTACTACATTATCTGTACTCAGAGATATCACTGTGTTATCTGTGGTGTTACATAGGACTGCAGGTGACATCTACTACATTATCTGTACTCAGAGAGATATCACTGTGTTATCTGTGGTGTTACATAGGACTGCAGGTGACGTCTACTACATTATCTGTACTCAGAGATATCACTGTATTATCTGTGGTGTTACATAGGACTGCAGGTGACATCTGCTACATTATCTGTGCTCAGAGATATCACTGTGTTATCTGTGGTGTTACATAGGACTGCAGGTGACATCTACTACATTATCTGCACTCAGAGATATCACTGTGTTATCTGTGGTGTTACATAGGACTGCAGGAGACATCTACTACATTATCTGTACTCAGAGATATCACTGTGTTATCTGTGGTGTTACATAGGACTGCAGGTGACATCTACTACATTATCTGTCCTCAGAGATATCACTGTGTTATCTGTGGTGTTACATAGGACTGCAGGTGACATCTACTACATTATCTGTACTCAGATATCACTGTGTTATCTGTGGTGTTACATAGGACTGCAGGTGACATCTACTACATTATCTGTACTCAGAGAGATATCACTGTGTTATCTGTGGTGTTACATAGGACTGCAGGTGACATCTACTACATTATCTGTACTCAGAGAGATATCACTGTGTTATCTGTGGTGTTACATAGGACTGCAGGTGCCATCTACTACATTATCTGTACTCAGAGATATCACTGTGTTATCTGTGGTGTTACATAGGACTGCAGGTGACATCTACTACATTATCTGTACTCAGAGATATCACTGTGTTATCTGTGGTGTTACATAGGACTGCAGGTGACATCTACTACATTATCTGTACTCAGAGATATCACTGTGTGATCTGTGCTGTTACATAGGACTGCAGGTGACATCTACTACATTATCTGTACTCAGAGATATCACTGTGTTATCTGTGGTGTTACATAGGACTGCAGGTGACATCTACTACATTATCTGTACTCAGAGAGATATCACTGTGTTATCTGTGGTGTTACATAGGACTGCAGGTGACATCTACTACATTATCTGTCCTCAGAGATATCACTGTGTTATCTGTGGTGTTACATAGGACTGCTGGTGACATCTACTACATTATCTGTACTCAGAGATATCACTGTGTTATCTGTGGTGTTACATAGGACTGCAGGTGACATCTACTACATTATCTGTCCTCAGAGATATCACTGTGTTATCTGTGGTGTTACATAGGACTGCTGGTGACATCTACTACATTATCTGTACTCAGAGATATCACTGTGTTATCTGTGGTGTTACATAGGACTGCAGGTGACATCTACTACATTATCTGTACTCAGAGAGATCACTGTATTATATGTGGTGTTACATAGGACTGCAGGTGACATCTACTACATTATCTGTACTCAGAGAGATATCACTGTGCTATCTGTGGTGTTACATAGGACTGCAGGTGACATCTACTACATTATCTGTACTCAGAGATATCACTGTGTTATCTGTGGTGTTACATAGGACTGCAGGTGACATCTACTACATTATCTGTACTCAGAGAGATCACTGTATTATATGTGGTGTTACATAGGACTGCAGGTGACATCTACTACATTATCTGTACTCAGAGATATCACTGTGTTATCTGTGGTGTTACATAGGACTGCAGGAGACATCTACTACATTATCTGTACTCAGAGACATCACTGTGTTATCTGTGGAGTTACATAGGACTGCAGGTGACATCTACTACATTATCTGTACTCAGAGATATCACTGTGTGATCTGTGCTGTTACATAGGACTGCAGGTGACATCTACTACATTATCTGTCCTCAGAGATATCACTGTGTTATCTGTGGTGTTACATAGGACTGCAGGTGACATCTACTACATTATCTGTACTCAGAGATATCACTGTTATCTGTGGTGTTACATAGGACTGCAGGTGACATCTACTACATTATCTGTACTCAGAGATATCACTGTGTTATCTGTGGTGTTACATAGGACTGCAGGTGACATCTACTACATTATCTGTACTCAGAGATATCACTGTGTTATCTGTGGTGTTACATAGGACTGCAGGTGACATCTACTACATTATCTGTACTCAGAGATATCACTGTGTTATCTGTGGTGTTACATAGGACTGCAGGTGACATCTACTACATTATCTGTACTCAGAGATATCACTGTGTTATCTGTGGTGTTACATAGGACTGCAGGTGACATCTACTACATTATCTGTACTCAGAGATATCACTGTGTTATCTGTGGTGTTACATAGGACTGCAGGTGACATCTACTACATTATCTGTACTCAGAGATATCACTGTGTTACCTGTGGTGTTACATAGGACTGCAGGTGACATCTACTACATTATCTGTACTCAGAGATATCACTGTGTTATCTGTGGTGTTACATAGGACTGCAGGTGACATCTACTACATTATCTGTACTCAGAGATATCACTGTGTTATCTGTGGTGTTACATAGGACTGCAGGTGACATCTACTACATTATCTGTACTCAGAGATATCACTGTGTTATCTGCAGTGTTACATAGGACTGCAGGTGACATCTACTACATTATCTGTACTCAGAGATATCACTGTGTTATCTGTGGTGTTACATAGGACTGCAGGTGACATCTACTACATTATCTGTCCTCAGAGATATCACTGTGTTATCTGTGGTGTTACATAGGACTGCAGGTGACGTCTACTACATTATCTGTACTCAGAGATATCACTGTGTTATCTGTGGTGTTACATAGGACTGCAGGTGACATCTACTGCATTATCTGTACTCAGAGATATCACTGTGTTATCTGTGGTGTTACATGGGACTGCAGGTGACATCTACTACATTATCTGTACTCAGAGAGATATCACTGTGTTATCTGTGGTGTTACATAGGACTGCAGGTGACATCTACTACATTATCTGTACTCAGAGATATCACTGTTATCTGTGGTGTTACATAGGACTGCAGGTGACATCTACTACATTATCTGTACTCAGAGATATCACTGTGTTATCTGTGGTGTTACATGGGACTGCAGGTGACATCTACTACATTATCTGTACTCAGAGAGATATCACTGTGTTATCTGTGGTGTTACATAGGACTGCAGGTGACATCTACTACATTATCTGTACTCAGAGATATCACTGTGTTATCTGTGGTGTTACATAGGACTGCAGGAGACATCTACTACATTATCTGTACTCAGAGATATCACTGTGTTATCTGTGGTGTTACATAGGACTGCAGGTGACATCTACTACATTA
Organism: Anomaloglossus baeobatrachus; assembly: GCF_048569485.1. Taxonomy (NCBI): domain Eukaryota; kingdom Metazoa; phylum Chordata; class Amphibia; order Anura; family Aromobatidae; genus Anomaloglossus; species Anomaloglossus baeobatrachus. The sequence goes on from NW_027445270.1 coordinate 17,455, forward strand.
TCTGTACTCAGAGATATCACTGTGTTATCTGTGGTGTTACATAGGACTGCAGGTGACATCTACTGCATTATCTGTACTCAGAGATATCACTGTGTTATCTGTGGTGTTACATAGGACTGCAGGTGACCTCTACTACATTATCTGTACTCAGAGATATCACTGTGTTATCTGTGGTGTTACATAGGACTGCAGGTGACCTCTACTACATTATCTGTACTCAGAGATATCACTGTGTTATCTGTGGTGTTACATAGGACTGCAGGTGACATCTACTGCATTATCTGTACTCAGAGATATCACTGTGTTATCTGTGGTGTTACATAGGACTGCAGGTGACCTCTACTGCATTATCTGTACTCAGAGATATCACTGTGTTATCTGTGGTGTTACATAGGACTGCAGGTGACATCTACTACATTATCTGTACTCAGAGATATCACTGTGTTATCTGTGGTGTTACATAGGACTGCAGGTGACATCTGCTACATTATCTGTACTCAGAGATATCACTGTGTTATCTGTGGTGTTACATAGGACTGCAGGTGACATCTACTACATTATCTGTACTCAGATATCACTGTGTTATCTGTGGTGTTACATAGGACTGCAGGTGACATCTACTGCATTATCTGTACTCAGAGATATCACTGTGTTATCTGTGGTGTTACATAGGACTGCAGGTGACCTCTACTGCATTATCTGTACTCAGAGATATCACTGTGTTATCTGTGGTGTTACATAGGACTGCAGGTGACCTCTACTACATTATCTGTACTCAGAGATATCACTGTGTTATCTGTGGTGTTACATAGGACTGCAGGTGACATCTAGTGCATTATCTGTACTCAGAGATATCACTGTGTTATCTGTGGTGTTACATAGGACTGCAGGTGACATCTACTACATTATCTGTACTCAGAGATATCACTGTGTTATCTGTGGTGTTACATAGGACTGCAGGTGACATCTACTACATTATCTGTACTCAGAGAGATATCACTGTGTTATCTGTGGTGTTACATAGGACTGCAGGTGACGTCTACTACATTATCTGTACTCAGAGATATCACTGTGTTATCTGTGGTGTTACATAGGACTGCAGGTGACATCTACTACATTATCTGTACTCAGAGAGATATCACTGTGTTATCTGTGGTGTTACATAGGACTGCAGGTGACATCTACTGTATTATCTGTACTCAGAGATATCACTGTATTATCTGTGGTGTTACATAGGACTGCAGGTGACATCTACTACATTATCTGTACTCAGAGATATCACTGTATTATCTGTGGTGTTACATAGGACTGCAGGTGACATCTACTGCGTTATCTGTCCTCAGAGATATCACTGTGTTATCTGTGGTGTTACATAGGACTGCAGGTGACATCTACTACATTATCTGTACTCAGAGATATCACTGTGTTATCTGTGGTGTTACATAGGACTGCAGGAGACATCTACTACATTATCTGTACTCAGAGAGATATCACTGTGTTATCTGTGGTGTTACATAGGACTGCAGGTGACATCTACTGTATTATCTGTACTCAGAGATATCACTGTATTATCTGTGGTGTTACATAGGACTGCAGGTGACATCTACTACATTATCTGTACTCAGAGATATCACTGTATTATCTGTGGTGTTACATAGGACTGCAGGTGACATCTACTGCGTTATCTGTCCTCAGAGATATCACTGTGTTATCTGTGGTGTTACATAGGACTGCAGGTGACATCTACTACATTATCTGTACTCAGAGATATCACTGTGTTATCTGTGGTGTTACATAGGACTGCAGGTGACATCTGCTACATTATCTGTACTCAGAGATATCACTGTGTTATCTGTGGTGTTACATAGGACTGCAGGAGACATCTACTACATTATCTGTACTCAGAGATATCACTGTGTTATCTGTGGTGTTACATAGGACTGCAGGTGACAGCTACTACATTATCTGTACTCAGAGATATCACTGTGTTATCTGTGGTGTTACATAGGACTGCAGGTGACATCTACTACATTATCTGTACTCAGAGATATCACTGTGTTATCTGTGGTGTTACATAGGACTGCAGGAGACATCTACTACATTATCTGTACTCAGAGATATCACTGTGTTATCTGTGGTGTTACATAGGACTGCAGGTGACATCTACTACATTATCTGTCCTCAGAGATATCACTGTGTTATCTGTGGTGTTACATAGGACTGCAGGTGACATCTACTACATTATCTGTACTCAGAGAGATATCACTGTGTTATCTGTGGTGTTACATAGGACTGCAGGTGACATCTACTACATTATCTGTACACAGAGACATCACTGTGTTATCTGTGGTGTTACATAGGACTGCAGGAGACATCTACTACATTATCTGTACTCAGAGATATCACTGTGTTATCTGTGGTGTTACATAGGACTGCAGGTGACATCTGCTACATTATCTGTACTCTGAGATATCACTGTTATCTGTGGTGTTACATAGGACTGCAGGTGACATCTGCTACATTATCTGTACTCAGAGATATCACTGTGTTATCTGTGGTGTTACATAGGACTGCAGGTGACGTCTACTACATTATCTGTACTCAGAGATATCACTGTGTTATCTGTGGTGTTACATAGGACTGCAGGTGACATCTACTACATTATCTGTACTCAGAGAGATATCACTGTGTTATCTGTGGTGTTACATAGGACTGCAGGTGACATCTACTGTATTATCTGTACTCAGAGATATCACTGTATTATCTGTGGTGTTACATAGGACTGCAGGTGACATCTACTACATTATCTGTACTCAGAGATATCACTGTATTATCTGTGGTGTTACATAGGACTGCAGGTGACATCTACTGCGTTATCTGTCCTCAGAGATATCACTGTGTTATCTGTGGTGTTACATAGGACTGCAGGTGACATCTACTACATTATCTGTACTCAGAGATATCACTGTGTTATCTGTGGTGTTACATAGGACTGCAGGAGACATCTACTACATTATCTGTACTCAGAGAGATATCACTGTGTTATCTGTGGTGTTACATAGGACTGCAGGTGACATCTACTGTATTATCTGTACTCAGAGATATCACTGTATTATCTGTGGTGTTACATAGGACTGCAGGTGACATCTACTACATTATCTGTACTCAGAGATATCACTGTATTATCTGTGGTGTTACATAGGACTGCAGGTGACATCTACTGCGTTATCTGTCCTCAGAGATATCACTGTGTTATCTGTGGTGTTACATAGGACTGCAGGTGACATCTACTACATTATCTGTACTCAGAGATATCACTGTGTTATCTGTGGTGTTACATAGGACTGCAGGTGACATCTGCTACATTATCTGTACTCAGAGATATCACTGTGTTATCTGTGGTGTTACATAGGACTGCAGGAGACATCTACTACATTATCTGTACTCAGAGATATCACTGTGTTATCTGTGGTGTTACATAGGACTGCAGGTGACAGCTACTACATTATCTGTACTCAGAGATATCACTGTGTTATCTGTGGTGTTACATAGGACTGCAGGTGACATCTACTACATTATCTGTACTCAGAGATATCACTGTGTTATCTGTGGTGTTACATAGGACTGCAGGAGACATCTACTACATTATCTGTACTCAGAGATATCACTGTGTTATCTGTGGTGTTACATAGGACTGCAGGTGACATCTACTACATTATCTGTCCTCAGAGATATCACTGTGTTATCTGTGGTGTTACATAGGACTGCAGGTGACATCTACTACATTATCTGTACTCAGAGAGATATCACTGTGTTATCTGTGGTGTTACATAGGACTGCAGGTGACATCTACTACATTATCTGTACACAGAGACATCACTGTGTTATCTGTGGTGTTACATAGGACTGCAGGAGACATCTACTACATTATCTGTACTCAGAGATATCACTGTGTTATCTGTGGTGTTACATAGGACTGCAGGTGACATCTGCTACATTATCTGTACTCTGAGATATCACTGTTATCTGTGGTGTTACATAGGACTGCAGGTGACATCTGCTACATTATCTGTACTCAGAGATATCACTGTGTTATCTGTGGTGTTACATAGGACTGCAGGTGACATCTACTACATTATCTGTACTCAGAGATATCACTGTGTTATCTGTGGTGTTACATAGGACTGCAGGTGACATCTACTACATTATCTGTACTCAGAGATATCACTGTGTTATCTGTGGTGTTACATAGGACTGCAGGAGACATCTACTACATTATCTGTACTCAGAGATATCACTGTGTTATCTGTGGTGTTACATAGGACTGCAGGTGACACCTACTACATTATCTGTACTCAGAGATATCACTGTGTTATCTGTGGTGTTACATAGGACTGCAGGTGACATCTACTACATTATCTGTACTCAGAGAGATATCACTGTGTTATCTGTGGTGTTACATAGGACTGCAGGTGACATCTACTACATTATCTGTACTCAGAGAGATATCACTGTGTTATCTGTGGTGTTACATAGGACTGCAGGAGACATCTACTACATTATCTGTACTCAGAGATATCACTGTGTTATCTGTGGTGTTACATAGGACTGCAGGTGACATCTACTACATTATCTGTACTCAGAGATATCACTGTGTTATCTGTGGTGTTACATAGGACTGCAGGTGACATCTACTACATTATCTGTACTCAGAGATATCGCTGTGTTATCTGTGGTGTTACATAGGACTGCAGGTGACATCTACTACATTATCTGTACTCAGAGATATCACTGTGTTATCTGTGGTGTTACATAGGACTGCAAGTGACATCTACTACATTATCTGTACTCAGAGATATCACTGTGTTATCTGTGGTGTTACATAGGACTGCAGGTGACATCTAGTACATTACCTGTACTCAGAGATATCACTGTGTAATCTGTGGTGTTACATAGGACTGCAGGTGACATCTACTACATTATCTGTACTCGGAGATATCACTGTGTTATCTGTGGTGTTACATAGGACTGCAGGTGACATCTGCTACATTATCTGTACTCAGAGATATCACTGTGTTATCTGTGGTGTTACATAGGACTGCAGGAGACATCTACTACATTATCTGTACTCAGAGATATCACTGTGTTATCTGTGGTGTTACATAGGACTGCAGGTGACAGCTACTACATTATCTGTACTCAGAGATATCACTGTGTTATCTGTGGTGTTACATAGGACTGCAGGTGACATCTACTACATTATCTGTACTCAGAGATATCACTGTGTTATCTGTGGTGTTACATAGGACTGCAGGAGACATCTACTACATTATCTGTACTCAGAGATATCACTGTGTTATCTGTGGTGTTACATAGGACTGCAGGTGACATCTACTACATTATCTGTCCTCAGAGATATCACTGTGTTATCTGTGGTGTTACATAGGACTGCAGGTGACATCTACTACATTATCTGTACTCAGAGAGATATCACTGTGTTATCTGTGGTGTTACATAGGACTGCAGGTGACATCTACTACATTATCTGTACACAGAGACATCACTGTGTTATCTGTGGTGTTACATAGGACTGCAGGAGACATCTACTACATTATCTGTACTCAGAGATATCACTGTGTTATCTGTGGTGTTACATAGGACTGCAGGTGACATCTGCTACATTATCTGTACTCTGAGATATCACTGTTATCTGTGGTGTTACATAGGACTGCAGGTGACATCTGCTACATTATCTGTACTCAGAGATATCACTGTGTTATCTGTGGTGTTACATAGGACTGCAGGTGACATCTACTACATTATCTGTACTCAGAGATATCACTGTGTTATCTGTGGTGTTACATAGGACTGCAGGTGACATCTACTACATTATCTGTACTCAGAGATATCACTGTGTTATCTGTGGTGTTACATAGGACTGCAGGAGACATCTACTACATTATCTGTACTCAGAGATATCACTGTGTTATCTGTGGTGTTACATAGGACTGCAGGTGACACCTACTACATTATCTGTACTCAGAGATATCACTGTGTTATCTGTGGTGTTACATAGGACTGCAGGTGACATCTACTACATTATCTGTACTCAGAGAGATATCACTGTGTTATCTGTGGTGTTACATAGGACTGCAGGTGACATCTACTACATTATCTGTACTCAGAGAGATATCACTGTGTTATCTGTGGTGTTACATAGGACTGCAGGAGACATCTACTACATTATCTGTACTCAGAGATATCACTGTGTTATCTGTGGTGTTACATAGGACTGCAGGTGACATCTACTACATTATCTGTACTCAGAGATATCACTGTGTTATCTGTGGTGTTACATAGGACTGCAGGTGACATCTACTACATTATCTGTACTCAGAGATATCGCTGTGTTATCTGTGGTGTTACATAGGACTGCAGGTGACATCTACTACATTATCTGTACTCAGAGATATCACTGTGTTATCTGTGGTGTTACATAGGACTGCAAGTGACATCTACTACATTATCTGTACTCAGAGATATCACTGTGTTATCTGTGGTGTTACATAGGACTGCAGGTGACATCTAGTACATTACCTGTACTCAGAGATATCACTGTGTAATCTGTGGTGTTACATAGGACTGCAGGTGACATCTACTACATTATCTGTACTCGGAGATATCACTGTGTTATCTGTGGTGTTACATAGGACTGCAGGTGACATCTACTACATTATCTGTACTCAGAGATATCACTGTGTTATCTGTGGTGTTACATAGGACTGCAGGAGACATCTACTACATTATCTGTACTCAGAGATATCACTGTGTTATCTGTGGTGTTACATAGGACTGCAGGAGACATCTACCACATTATCTGTACTCAGAGATATCACTGTGTTATCTGTGGTGTTACATAGGACTGCAGGTGACATCTACTACATTATCTGTACTCAGAGATATCACTGTTATCTGTGGTGTTACATAGGACTGCAGGTGACATCTACTACATTATCTGTACTCAGAGAGATCACTGTGTTATCTGTGGTGTTACATAGGACTGCAGGTGACATCTACTACATTATCTGTACTCAGAGATATCACTGTGTTATCTGTGGTGTTACATAGGACTGCAGGTGACATCTACTACATTATCTGTACTCAGAGATATCACTGTGTTATCTGTGGTGTTACATAGGACTGCAGGTGACATCTACTACATTATCTGTACTCAGAGATATCACTGTGGTATCTGTGGTGTTACATAGGACTGCAGGTGACATCTCCTACATTATCTGTACTCAGAGATATCACTGTGTTATCTGTGGTGTTACATAGGACTGCAGGTGACATCTACTACATTATCTGTACTCAGAGATATCACTGTGTGATCTGTGGTGTTACATAGGACTGCAGGTGACATCTACTACATTATCTGTACTCAGAGAGATATCACTGTGTTATCTGTGGTGTTACATAGGACTGCAGGTGACATCTACTACATTATCTGTACTCAGAGATATCACTGTGTTATCTGTGGTGTTACATAGGACTGCAGGTGACACCTACTACATTATCTGTACTCAGAGATATCACTGTGTTATCTGTGGTGTTACATAGGACTGCAGGTGACATCTACTACATTATCTGTACTCAGAGATATCGCTGTGTTATCTGTGGTGTTACATAGGACTGCAGGTGACATCTACTACATTATCTGTACTCAGAGATATCACTGTGTTATCTGTGGTGTTACATAGGACTGCAGGTGACATCTACTGCATTATCTGTACTCGGAGATATCACTGTGTTATCTGTGGTGTTACATAGGACTGCAGGTGACATCTACTACATTATCTGTACTCAGAGATATCACTGTGTTATCTGTGGTGTTACATAGGACTGCAGGTGACATCTACTACATTATCTGTACTCAGAGATATCACTGTTATCTGTGGTGTTACATAGGACTGCAGGTGACATCTACATTATCTGTACTCAGAGATATCACTGTGTTATCTGTGGTGTTACATAGGACTGCAGGTGACATCTACTACATTATCTGTACTCAGAGAGATATCACTGTGTTATCTGTGGTGTTACATAGGACTGCAGGTGACATCTACTACATTATCTGTGCTCAGAGATATCACTGTGTTATCTGTGGTGTTACATGGGACTGCAGGTGACATCTACTACATTATCTGTACTCAGAGATATCACTGTGTTATCTGTGGTGTTACATAGGACTGCAGGTGACATCTACTACATTATCTGTACTCAGAGAGATATCACTGTGTTATCTGTGGTGTTACATAGGACTGCAGGAGACATCTACTACATTATCTGTACTCAGAGATATCACTGTGTTATCTGTGGTGTTACATAGGACTGCAGGTGACATCTACTACATTATCTGTACTCAGAGAGATATCACTGTGTTATCTGTGGTGTTACATAGGACTGCAGGAGACATCTACTACATTATCTGTACTCAGAGATATCACTGTGTTATCTGTGGTGTTACATAGGACTGCAGGTGACATCTACTACATTATCTGTACTCAGAGATATCACTGTGTTATCTGTAGTGTTACATAGGACTGCAGGTGACATCTACTACATTATCTGTACACAGAGAGATATCACTGTGTTATCTGTGGTGTTACATAGGACTGCAGGTGACATCTACTACATTATCTGTACTCAGAGATATCACTGTGTTATCTGTGGTGTTACATAGGACTGCAGGTGACCTCTACTACATTATCTGTACTCAGAGATATCACTGTGTTATCTATGGTGTTACATAGGACTGCAGGAGACATCTACTACATTATCTGTGCTCAGAGATATCACTGTGTTATCTGTGGTGTTACATAGGACTGCAGGTGACATCTACTACATTATCTGTACTCAGAGATATCACTGTGTTATCTGTGGTGTTACATAGGACTGCAGGTGACCTCTACTACATTATCTGTACTCAGAGATATCACTGTGTTATCTATGGTGTTACATAGGACTGCAGGAGACATCTACTACATTATCTGTGCTCAGAGATATCACTGTGTTATCTGTGGTGTTACATAGGACTGCAGGTGACATCTACTGCATTATCTGTACTCAGAGATATCACTGTGTTATCTGTGGTGTTACATAGGACTGCAGGTGACATCTACTACATTATCTGTACTCAGAGATATCACTGTGTTATCTGTGGTGTTACATAGGACTGCAGGAGACATCTACTACATTATCTGTACTCAGAGATATCACTGTGTTATCTGTGGTGTTACATAGGACTGCAGGAGACATCTACTACATTATCTGTACTCAGAGAGATATCACTGTGTTATCTGTGGTGTTACATAGGACTGCAGGTGACATCTACTGCATTATCTGTGCTCAGAGATATCACTGTGTTATCTGTGGTGTTACATAGGACTGCAGGTGACATCTACTGCATTATCTGTACTCAGAGATATCACTGTGTTATCTGTGGTGTTACATAGGACTGCAGGTGACATCTACTACATTATCTGTACTCAGAGATATCACTGTGTTATCTGTGGTGTTACATAGGACTGCAGGAGACATCTACTACATTATCTGTACTCAGAGAGATATCACTGTGTTATCTGTGGTGTTACATAGGACTGCAGGTGACATCTACTGCATTATCTGTACTCAGAGATATCACTGTGTTATCTGTGGTGTTACATAGGACTGCAGGAGACATCTACTACATTATCTGTACTCAGAGATATCACTGTGTTACCTGTGGTGTTACATAGGACTGCAGGAGACATCTACCACATTATCTGTACTCAGAGATATCACTGTGTTATCTGTGGTGTTACATAGGACTGCAGGTGACATCTACTACATTATCTGTACTCAGAGATATCACTGTGTTATCTGTGCTGTTACATAGGACTGCAGGAGACATCTACTACATTATCTGTACTCAGAGATATCACTGTGTTATCTGTGGTGTTACATAGGACTGCAGGTGACAGCTACTACATTATCTGTACTCAGAGATATCACTGTGTTATCTGTGGTGTTACATAGGACTGCAGGTGACATCTACTACATTATCTGTACTCAGAGATATCACTGTGTTATCTGTGCTGTTACATGGGACTGCAGGTGACATCTACTACATTATCTGTACTCAGAGAGATATCACTGTGTTATCTGTGGTGTTACATAGGACTGCAGGTGACATCTACTACATTATCTGTACTCAGAGATATCACTGTGTTATCTGTGGTGTTACATAGGACTGCAGGTGACATCTACTACATTATCTATACTCAGAGATATCACTGTGTTATCTGTGGTGTTACATAGGACTGCAGGTGACATCTACTACATTATCTGTACTCAGAGATATCACTGTGTTATCTGTGGTGTTACATAGGACTGCAGGTGACCTCTACTACATTATCTGTACTCAGAGATATCACTGTGTTATCTATGGTGTTACATAGGACTGCAGGAGACATCTACTACATTATCTGTGCTCAGAGATATCACTGTGTTATCTGTGGTGTTACATAGGACTGCAGGTGACATCTACTGCATTATCTGTACTCAGAGATATCACTGTGTTATCTGTGGTGTTACATAGGACTGCAGGTGACATCTACTACATTATCTGTACTCAGAGAGATATCACTGTGTTATCTGTGGTGTTACATAGGACTGCAGGTGACATCTACTACATTATCTGTACTCAGAGATATCACTGTGTTATCTGTGGTGTTACATAGGACTGCAGGTGACATCTACTACATTATCTGTACTCAGAGATATCACTGTGTTATCTGTGGTGTTACATAGGACTGCAGGTGACATCTACTGCATTATCTGTACTCAGAGATATCACTGTGTTATCTGTGGTGTTACATAGGACTGCAGGAGACATCTACTACATTATCTGTACTCAGAGATATCACTGTGTTACCTGTGGTGTTACATAGGACTGCAGGAGACATCTACCACATTATCTGTACTCAGAGATATCACTGTGTTATCTGTGGTGTTACATAGGACTGCAGGTGACATCTACTACATTATCTGTACTCAGAGATATCACTGTGTTATCTGTGGTGTTACATAGGACTGCAGGTGACATCTACTACATTATCTGTACTCAGAGATATCACTGTGTTATCTGTGCTGTTACATAGGACTGCAGGAGACATCTACTACATTATCTGTACTCAGAGATATCACTGTGTTATCTGTGGTGTTACATAGGACTGCAGGTGACAGCTACTACATTATCTGTACTCAGAGATATCACTGTGTTATCTGTGGTGTTACATAGGACTGCAGGTGACATCTACTACATTATCTGTACTCAGAGATATCACTGTGTTATCTGTGGTGTTACATAGGACTGCAGGTAACATCTACTACATTATCTGTACTCAGATATCACTGTGTTATCTGTGGTGTTACATAGGACTGCAGGTGACATCTACTACATTATCTGTACTCAGAGATATCACTGTGTTATCTGTGGTGTTACATAGGACTGCAGGTGACATCTACTACATTATCTGTACTCAGAGATCTCACTGTGTTATCTGTGGTGTTACATAGGACTGCAGGTGACATCTACTACATTATCTGTACTCAGAGATATCACTGTGTTACCTGTGGTGTTACATAGGACTGCAGGTGACATCTACTACATTATCTGTACTCAGAGAGATATCACTGTGTTATCTGTGGTGTTACATAGGACTGCAGGTGACCTCTACTACATTATCTGTACTCAGAGATATCACTGTGTTACCTGTGGTGTTACATAGGACTGCAGGTGGCATCTACTACATTATCTGTCCTCAGAGATATCACTGTGTTATCTGTGGTGTTACATAGGACTGCAGGTGACGTCTACTACATTAACTGTACTCAGAGATATCACTGTGTTATCTGTGGTGTTACATAGGACTGCAGGGGACATCTACTACATTATCTGTACTCAGAGAGATATCACTGTGTTATCTGTGGTGTTACATAGGACTGCAGGTGACATCTACTACATTATCTGTACTCAGAGATATCACTGTGTTATCTGTGGTGTTACATAGGACTGCAGGTGACGTCTACTACATTAACTGTACTCAGAGATATCACTGTGTTATCTGTGGTGTTACATAGGACTGCAGGGGACATCTACTACATTATCTGTACTCAGAGATATCACTGTGTTATCTGTGGTGTTACATAGGACTGCAGGTGACATCTACTACATTATCTGTACTCAGAGATATCACTGTGTTATCTGTGGTGTTACATAGGACTGCAGGAGACATCTACTACATTATCTGTACTCAGAGATATCACTGTGTTATCTGTGGTGTTACATAGGACTGCAGGTGACACTACTACATTATCTGTACTCAGAGATATCACTGTGTTATCTGTGGTGTTACATAGGACTGCAGGTGACATCTACTACATTATCTGTACTCAGAGATATCACTGTGTTATCTGTGGTGTTACATAGGACTGCAGGTGACATCTACTACATTATCTGTACTCAGAGATATCACTGTGTTATCTGTGGTGTTACATAGGACTGCAGGTGATATCTACTACATTATCTGTCCTCAGAGAGATATCACTGTGTTATCTGTGGTGTTACATAGGACTGCAGGTGACATCTCCTACATTATCTGTACTCAGAGATATCACTGTGTTATCTGTGGTGTTACATAGGACTGCAGGTGACATCTACTACATTATCTGTCCTCAGAGATATCACTGTGTTATCTGTGGTGTTACATAGGACTGCAGGTGACATCTACTACATTATCTGTACTCAGAGATATCACTGTGTTATCTGTGGTGTTACATAGGACTGCAGGTGACATCTACTACATTATCTGTACTCAGAGATATCACTGTGTTATCTGTGGTGTTACATAGGACTGCAGGTGACATCTACTACATTATCTGTACTCAGAGATATCACTGTGTTATCTGTGGTGTTACATAGGACTGCAGGTGACATCTACTACATTATCTGTACTCAGAGATATCACTGTGTTATCTGTGGTGTTACATAGGACTGCAGGTGACATCTACTACATTATCTGTACTCAGAGATATCACTGTGCTATCTGTGGTGTTACATAGGACTGCAGGTGACATCTACTACATTATCTGCACTCAGAGATATCACTGTGTTATCTGTGGTGTTACATAGGACTGCAGGTGACATCTACATTATCTGTACTCAGAGATATCACTGTGTTATCTGTGGTGTTACATAGGACTGCAGGTGACATCTACTACATTATCTGCACTCAGAGATATCACTGTGTTATCTGTGGTGTTACATAGGACTGCAGGTGACATCTACTACATTATCTGTACTCAGAGATATCACTGTGTTATCTGTGGTGTTACATAGGACTGCAGGTGACATCTACTACATTATCTGTACTCAGAGATATCACTGTGTTATCTGTGGTGTTACATAGGACTGCAGGTGACATCTACATTATCTGTACTCAGAGATATCACTGTGTTATCTGTGGTGTTACATAGGACTGCAGGTGACATCTACTACATTATCTGTACTCAGAGATATCACTGTGTTATCTGTGGTGTTACATAGGACTGCAGGTGACATCTACTACATTATCTGTACTCAGAGATATCACTGTGTTATCTGTGGTGTTACATAGGACTGCAGGTGACCTCTACTACATTATCTGTACTCAGAGATATCACTGTGTTATCTGTGGTGTTACATAGGACTGCAGGTGACATCTACTACATTATCTGTACTCAGAGATATCACTGTGTTATCTGTGGTGTTACATAGGACTGCAGGAGACATCTACTACATTATCTGTACTCAGAGAGATATCACTGTGTTATCTGTGGTGTTACATAGGACTGCAGGTGACATCTACTACATTATCTGTACTCAGAGATATCACTGTGTTATCTGTGGTGTTACATAGGACTGCAGGTGACATCTACTACATTATCTGTACTCAGAGATATCACTGTGTTATCTGTGGTGTTACATAGGACTGCAGGTGACATCTACTACATTATCTGTACTCAGAGATATCACTGTGTTATCTGTGGATTTACATAGGACTGCAGGTGACATCTACTACATTATCTGTACTCAGAGATATCACTGTGTTACCTGTGGTGTTACATAGGACTGCAGGTGACATCTACTACATTATCTGTACTCAGAGATATCACTGTGTTATCTGTGGTGTTACATAGGACTGCAGGTGACATCTACTACATTATCTGTACTCAGAGATATCACTGTGTTATCTGTGGTGTTACATAGGACTGCAGGTGACATCTACTACATTATCTGTACTCAGAGAGATATCACTGTGTTATCTGTGGTGTTACATAGGACTGCAGGAGACATCTACTACATTATCTGTACTCAGAGATATCACTGTGTTATCTGTGGTGTTACATAGGACTGCAGGTGACATCTACTACATTATCTGTACTCAGAGAGATATCACTGTGTTATCTGTGGTGTTACATAGGACTGCAGGAGACATCTACTACATTATCTGTACTCAGAGATATCACTGTGTTATCTGTGGTGTTACATAGGACTGCAGGTGACATCTACTACATTATCTGTACTCAGAGATATCACTGTGTTATCTGTGGTGTTACATAGGACTGCAGGTGACATCTACTACATTATCTGTACTCAGAGATATCACTGTGTTATCTGTGGATTTACATAGGACTGCAGGTGACATCTACTACATTATCTGTACTCAGAGAGATATCACTGTGTTATCTGTGGTGTTACATAGGACTGCAGGTGACATCTACTACATTATCTGTACTCAGAGATATCACTGTGTTATCTGTGGTGTTACATAGGACTGCAGGTGACATCTACTACATTATCTGTACTCAGAGATATCACTGTGTTACCTGTGGTGTTACATAGGACTGCAGGAGACATCTACTACATTATCTGTACTCAGAGATATCACTGTGTTATCTGTGGTGTTACATAGGACTGCAGGTGACATCTACTACATTATCTGTACTCAGAGATATCACTGTGTTATCTGTGGTGTTACATAGGACTGCAGGTGACATCTACTACATTATCTGTACTCAGAGATATCCCTGTGTTATCTGTGGTGTTACATAGGACTGCAGGTGACATCTACTACATTATCTGTACTCAGAGATATCACTGTGTTATCTGTGGTGTTACATAGGACTGCAGGTGACATCTACTATATTATCTGTACTCAGAGATATCACTGTGTTATCTGTGGTGTTACATAGGACTGCAGGTGACATCTACTACATTATCTGTACTCAGAGATCACTGTGTTATCTGTGGTGTTACATAGGACTGCAGGTGACATCTACTACATTATCTGTACTCAGAGATATCACTGTGTTATCTGTGGTGTTACATAGGACTGCAGGTGACATCTACTACATTATCTGTACTCAGAGATATCACTGTGTTATCTGTGGTGTTACATAGGACTGCAGGTGACATCTACTACATTATCTGTACTCAGAGATATCACTGTGTTATCTGTGGTGTTACATAGGACTGCAGGTGACATCTACTACATTATCTGTACTCAGAGATATCACTGTGTTACCTGTGGTGTTACATAGGACTGCAGGTGACATCTACTACATTATCTGTACTCAGAGATATCACTGTGTTATCTGTGGTGTTACATAGGACTGCAGGAGACATCTACTACATTATCTGTACTCAGAGATATCACTGTGTTATCTGTGGTGTTACATAGGACTGCAGGTGACATCTACTACATTATCTGTACTCAGAGATATCACTGTGTTACCTGTGGTGTTACATAGGACTGCAGGTGACATCTACTACATTATCTGTACTCAGAGATATCACTGTGTTATCTGTGGTGTTACATAGGACTGCAGGAGACATCTACTACATTATCTGTACTCAGAGATATCACTGTGTTATCTGTGGTGTTACATAGGACTGCAGGTGACATCTACTACATTATCTGTACTCAGAGATATCACTGTGTTATCTGTGGTGTTACATAGGACTGCAGGTGACATCTACTACATTATCTGTACTCAGAGCGATATCACTGTGTTATCTGTGGTGTTACATAGGACTGCAGGTGACATCTACTACATTATCTGTACTCAGAGATATCACTGTGTTATCTGTGGTGTTACATAGGACTGCAGGTGACATCTACTACATTATCTGTACTCAGAGATATCACTGTGTTATCTGTGGTGTTACATAGGACTGCAGGTGACATCTACTACATTATCTGTACTCAGAGATATCACTGTGTTATCTGTGGTGTTACATAGGACTGCAGGTGACATCTACTACATTATCTGTACTCAGAGATATCACTGTGTTATCTGTGGTGTTACATAGGACTGCAGGTGACATCTACTACATTATCTGTACTCAGAGATATCACTGTGTGATCTGTGGTGTTACATAGGACTGCAGGTGACCTCTACTACATTATCTGTACTCAGAGATATCACTGTGTTATCTGTGGTGTTACATAGGACTGCAG
Source organism: Anomaloglossus baeobatrachus (assembly GCF_048569485.1). Taxonomy (NCBI): domain Eukaryota; kingdom Metazoa; phylum Chordata; class Amphibia; order Anura; family Aromobatidae; genus Anomaloglossus; species Anomaloglossus baeobatrachus. Next base: position 34,059 of record NW_027445270.1, read on the forward strand.
GTGACATCTACTACATTGTCTGTACTCAGAGCGATATCACTGTGTTATCTGTGGTGTTACATAGGACTGCAGGTGACATCTGCTACATTATCTGTGCTCAGAGATATCACTGTGTTATCTGTGGTGTTACATAGGACTGCAGGTGACATCTACTACATTATCTGTACTCAGAGATATCACTGTATTATCTGTGGTGTTACATGGGACTGCAGGTGACATCTACATTATCTGTACTCAGAGAGATATCACTGTGTTATCTGTGGTGTTACATAGGACTGCAGGTGACATCTACTACATTATCTGTACTCAGAGATATCACTGTGTTATCTGTGGTGTTACATAGGACTGCAGGTGACATCTACTACATTATCTGTACTCAGAGATATCACTGTGTTATCTGTGGTGTTACATAGGACTGCAGGTGACTTCTACTACATTATCTGTACTCCGAGATATCACTGTGTTATCTGTGGTGTTACATAGGACTGCAGGTGACATCTACTACATTATCTGTACTCAGAGATATCACAGTGTTATCTGTGGTGTTACATAGGACTGCAGGTGACATCTACTACATTATCTGTACTCAGAGATATCACTGTGTTATCTGTGGTGTTACATAGGACTGCAGGTGACATCTACTACATTATCTGTACTCAGAGATATCACTGTGTTATCTGTGGTGTTACATAGGACTGCAGGTGACATCTACTACATTATCTGTACTCAGAGATATCACTGTGTTATCTGTGGTGTTACATAGGACTGCAGGTGACATCTACTACATTATCTGTACTCAGAGATATGACTGTGTTATCTGTGGTGTTACATAGGACTGCAGGTGACATCTACTACATTATCTGTACTCAGATATCACTGTGTTATCTGTGGTGTTACATAGGACTGCAGGTGACATCTACTGCATTATCTGTACTCAGAGATATCACTGTGTTATCTGTGGTGTTACATAGGACTGCAGGTGACATCTACTACATTATCTGTACTCAGATATCACTGTGTTATCTGTGGTGTTACATAGGACTGCAGGTGACCTCTACTACATTATCTGTACTCAGAGACATCACTGTGTTATCTGTGGTGTTACATAGGACTGCAGGTGACATCTACTACATTATCTGTACTCAGATATCACTGTGTTATCTGTGGTGTTACATAGGACTGCAGGTGACATCTACTGCATTATCTGTACTCAGAGATATCACTGTGTTATCTGTGGTGTTACATAGGACTGCAGGAGACATCTACTACATTATCTGTACTCAGAGATATCACTGTGTTATCTGTGGTGTTACATAGGACTGCAGGTGACATCTACTACATTATCTGTACTCAGAGATATCACTGTGTTATCTGTGGTGTTACATAGGACTGCAGGTGACATCTACTACATTATCTGTACTCAGATATCACTGTGTTATCTGTGGTGTTACATAGGACTGCAGGTGACATCTACTGCATTATCTGTACTCAGAGATATCACTGTGTTATCTGTGGTGTTACATAGGACTGCAGGTGACATCTACTGCATTATCTGTACTCAGAGATATCACTGTGTTATCTGTGGTGTTACATAGGACTGCAGGTGACATCTACTGCATTATCTGTACTCAGAGATATCCCTGTGTTATCTGTGGTGTTACATAGGACTGCAGGAGACATCTACTACATTATCTGTACTCAGAGATATCACTGTGTTATCTGTGGTGTTACATAGGACTGCAGGTGACATCTACTACATTATCTGCACTCAGAGATATCACTGTGTTATCTGTGGTGTTACATAGGACTGCAGGTGACATCTACTGCATTATCTGTACTCAGAGATATCACTGTTATCTGTGGTGTTACATAGGACTGCAGGTGACATCTACTACATTATCTGTACTCAGAGAGATATCACTGTGTTACCTGTGGTGTTACATAGGACTGCAGGTGACATCTCCTACATTATCTGTCCTCAGATATCACTGTGTTATCTGTGGTGTTACATAGGACTGCAGGTGACATCTACTACATTATCTGTACTCAGATATCACTGTGTTATCTGTGGTGTTACATAGGACTGCAGGTGACATCTACTACATTATCTGTCCTCAGAGATATCACTGTGTTATCTGTGGTGTTACATAGGACTGCAGGTGACATCTACTACATTATCTGTCCTCAGAGATATCACTGTGTTATCTGTGGTGTTACATAGGACTGCAGGTGACATCTGCTACATTATCTGTACTCAGAGATATCACTGTGTTATCTGTGGTGTTACATAGGACTGCAGGGGACATCTACTACATTATCTGTACTCAGAGATATCACTGTGTTATCTGTGGTGTTACATAGGACTGCAGGTGACATCTACTACATTATCTGTACTCAGAGATATCACTGTGTTATCTGTGGTGTTACATAGGACTGCAGGTGACATCTACTACATTATCTGTACTCAGAGAGATATCACTGTGTTATCTGTGGTGTTACATAGGACTGCAGGTGACATCTACTACATTATCTGTACTCAGAGATATCACTGTGTTATCTGTGGTGTTACATAGGACTGCAGGTGACATCTACTACATTATCTGTACTCAGAGAGATATCACTGTGTTATCTGTGGTGTTACATAGGACTGCAGGTGACATCTACTACATTATCTGTACTCAGAGAGATATCACTGTGTTATCTGTGGTGTTACATAGGACTGCAGGTGACATCTACTACATTATCTGTACTCAGAGATATCACTGTGTTATCTGTGGTGTTACATAGGACTGCAGGTGACATCTACTACATTATCTGTACTCAGAGAGATATCACTGTGTTATCTGTGGTGTTACATAGGACTGCAGGTGACATCTACTGTATTATCTGTACTCAGAGATATCACTGTTATCTGTGGTGTTACATAGGACTGCAGGTGACATCTACTACATTATCTGTACTCAGAGATATCACTGTGTTATCTGTGGTGTTACATAGGACTGCAGGTGACATCTGCTACATTATCTGTACTCAGAGATATCACTGTGTTATCTGTGGTGTTACATAGGACTGCAGGTGACATCTACTACATTATCTGTACTCAGAGATATCACTGTGTTATCTGTGGTGTTACATAGGACTGCAGGTGACATCTGCTACATTATCTGTACTCAGAGATATCACTGTGTTATCTGTGGTGTTACATAGGACTGCAGGTGACATCTACTACATTATCTGTACTCAGAGATATCACTGTGTTATCTGTGGTGTTACATAGGACTGCAGGTGACATCTACTACATTATCTGTACTCAGAGATATCACTGTGTTATCTGTGGTGTTACATAGGACTGCAGGTGACATCTACTACATTATCTGTACTCAGAGATATCACTGTGTTATCTGTGGTGTTACATAGGACTGCAGGTGACATCTACTACATTATCTGTACTCAGAGATATCACTGTGTTATCTGTGGTATTACATGGGACTGCAGGTGACATCTACTACATTATCTGTACTCAGAGATATCACTGTGTTATCTGTGGTGTTACATAGGACTGCAGGAGACATCTACTACATTATCTGTACTCAGAGATATCACTGTGTTATCTGTGGTGTTACATAGGACTGCAGGTGACATCTACTATATTATCTGTACTCAGAGATATCACTGTGTTATCTGTGGTGTTACATAGGACTGCAGGTGACATCTACTACATTATCTGTACTCAGAGATATCACTGTGTGATCTGTGGTGTTACATAGGACTGCAGGTGACATCTACTACATTATCTGTCCTCAGAGATATCACTGTGTTATCTGTGGTGTTACATAGGACTGCAGGTGACATCTACTATATTATCTGTACTCAGAGATATCACTGTGTTAGCTGTGGTGTTACATAGGACTGCAGGTGACATCTACTACATTATCTGTCCTCAGAGATATCACTGTGTTATCTGTGGTGTTACATAGGACTGCAGGTGACATCTACTACATTATCTGTCCTCAGAGATATCACTGTGTTATCTGTGGTGTTACATAGGACTGCAGGTGACATCTACTACATTATCTGTACTCAGAGATATCACTGTGTTATCTGTGGTGTTACATAGGACTGCAGGTGACGTCTACTACATTATCTGTACTCAGAGATATCACTGTGTTATCTGTGGTGTTACATAGGACTGCAAGTGACATCTACTACATTATCTGTACTCAGAGATATCACTGTGTTATCTGTGGTGTTACATAGGACTGCAGGTGACGTCTACTACATTATCTGTACTCAGAGAGATATCACTGTGTTATCTGTGGTGTTACATAGGACTGCAGGTGACCTCTACTACATTATCTGTACTCAGAGATATCACTGTGTTATCTGTGGTGTTACATAGGACTGCAGGTGACATCTACTACATTATCTGTACTCAGAGATATCACTGTATTATCTGTGGTGTTACATAGGACTGCAGGTGACATCTGCTACATTATCTGTCCTCAGAGATATCACTGTGTTATCTGTGGTGTTACATAGGACTGCGGGTGACATCCACTACATTATCTGTACTCAGAGATATCACTGTGTTATCTGTGGTGTTACATAGGACTGCAGGTGACATCTACTACATTATCTGTACTCAGAGAGATATCACTGTGTTATCTGTGGTGTTACATAGGACTGCAGGTGACAGCTACTACATTATCTGTACTCAGAGAGATATCACTGTGTTATCTGTGGTGTTACATAGGACTGCAGGTGACATCTACTACATTATCTGTACTCAGAGATATCACTGTGTTATCTGTGGGGTTACATAGGACTGCAGGTGACATCTACTACATTATCTGTACTCAGAGATATCACTGTGTTATCTGTGGTGTTACATAGGACTGCAGGTGACATCTACTACATTATCTGTACTCAGAGATATCACTGTGTTATCTGTGGTGTTACATAGGACTGCAGGTGACATCTACTACATTATCTGTACTCAGAGATATCACTGTGTTATCTGTGGTGTTACATAGGACTGCAGGTGACATCTACTACATTACCTGTACTCAGAGATATCACTGTGTTATCTGTGGTGTTACATAGGACTGCAGGTGACATCTACTACATTATCTGTACTCAGAGAGATCACTGTGTTATCTGTGGTGTTACATAGGACTGCAGGTGACATCTACTACATTATCTGTACTCAGAGATATCACTGTGCTATCTGTGGTGTTACATAGGACTGCAGGTGACATCTACTACATTATCTGTACTCAGAGATATCACTGTGTTATCTGTTGTGTTACATAGGACTGCAGGTGACATCTACTACATTATCTGTACTCAGAGATATCACTGTGTTATCTGTGGTGTTACATAGGACTGCAGGTGACATCTACTACATTATCTGTACTCAGAGATATCACTGTGTTATCTGTGGTGTTACATAGGACTGCAGGTGACATCTACTACATTATCTGTACTCAGAGATATCACTGTGTTATCTGTGGTGTTACATAGGACTGCAGGCGACATCTACTACATTATCTGTACTCAGAGATATCACTGTGTTATCTGTGGTGTTACATAGGACTGCAGGTGACATCTACTACATTATCTGTACTCTGAGATATCACTGTGTTATCTGTGGTGTTACATAGGACTGCAGGTGACATCTACTACATTATCTGTACTCAGAGATATCACTGTGTTATCTGTGGTGTTACATAGGACTGCAGGTGACATCTGCTACATTATCTGTACTCAGAGATATCACTGTGTTATCTGTGGTGTTACATAGGACTGCAGGTGACATCTACTACATTATCTGTACTCAGAGATATCACTGTGTTATCTGTGGTGTTACATAGGACTGCAGGTGACATCTACTACATTATCTGTACTCAGAGATATCACTGTGTTATCTGTGGTGTTACATAGGACTGCAGGTGACATCTACTACATTATCTGTACTCAGAGATATCACTGTGTTATCTGTGGTGTTACATAGGACTGCAGGCGACATCTACTACATTATCTGTACTCAGAGATATCACTGTGTTATCTGTGGTGTTACATAGGACTGCAGGTGACATCTACTACATTATCTGTACTCAGAGATATCACTGTGTTATCTGTGGTGTTACATAGGACTGCAGGTGACATCTACTATATTATCTGTACTCAGAGATATCACTGTGTTATCTGTGGTGTTACATAGGACTGCAGGTGACAGCTACTACATTATCTGTACTCAGAGATATCACTGTGTTATCTGTGGTGTTACATAGGACTGCAGGTGACATCTACTACATTATCTGTACTCAGAGATATATCACTGTGTTATCTGTGGTGTTACATAGGACTGCAGGTGACATCTACTACATTATCTGTACTCAGAGATATCACTGTGTTATCTGTGGTGTTACATAGGACTGCAGGTGACATCTACTACATTATCTGTACTCAGAGATATCACTGTGTTATCTGTGGTGTTACATAGGACTGCAGGTGACATCTACTACATTATCTGTACTCAGAGATATCACTGTTATCTGTGGTGTTACATAGGACTGCAGGTGACCTCTACTACATTATCTGTACTCAGAGATATCACTGTGTTATCTGTGGTGTTACATAGGACTGCAGGTGACCTCTACTACATTATCTGTACTCAGAGATATCACTGTGTTATCTGTGGTGTTACATAGGACTGCAGGTGACATCTACTACATTATCTGTACTCAGAGATATCACTGTATTATCTGTGGTGTTACATAGGACTGCAGGTGACATCTACTACATTATCTGTACTCAGAGATATCACTGTGTTATCTGTGGTGTTACATAGGACTGCAGGTGACATCTACTACATTATCTGTACTCAGAGATATCACTGTGTTATCTGTGGTGTTACATAGGACTGCAGGTGACATCTACTACATTATCTGTACTCAGAGATATCACTGTGTTATCTGTGGTGTTACATAGGACTGCAGGTGACATCTGCTACATTATCTGTGCTCAGAGATATCACTGTGTTATCTGTGGTGTTACATAGGACTGCAGGTGACATCTACTACATTATCTGTACTCAGAGAGATATCACTGTGTTATCTGTGGTGTTACATAGGACTGCAGGTGACATCTACTACATTATCTGTACTCAGAGATATCACTGTGTTATCTGTGGTGTTACATAGGACTGCAGGTGACATCTACTACATTATCTGTCCTCAGAGATATCACTGTGTTATCTGTGCTGTTACATAGGACTGCAGGTGACATCTACTACATTATCTGTACTCAGAGATATCACTGTGTTATCTGTGGTGTTACATAGGACTGCAGGTGACATCTACTACATTATCTGTACTCAGAGATATCACTGTGTTATCTGTGGTGTTACATAGGACTGCAGGTGACATCTGCTACATTATCTGTACTCAGAGATATTCCTGTGTTATCTGTGGTGTTACGTAGGACTGCAGGTGACATCTGTTACATTATCTGTCCTCAGAGATATCACTGTGTTATCTGTGGTGTTACATAGGACTGCAGGTGACATCTACTACATTATCTGTACTCAGAGATATCACTGTGTTATCTGTGGTGTTACATAGGACTGCAGGAGACATCTACTACATTATCTGTACTCAGAGACATCACTGTGTTATCTGTGGTGTTACATAGGACTGCAGGTGACCTCTACTACATTATCTGTACTCAGAGACATCACTGTGTTATCTGTGGTGTTACATAGGACTGCAGGTGACATCTACTACATTATCTGTACTCAGAGATATCACTGTGTTATCTGTGGTGTTACATAGGACTGCAGGAGACATCTACTACATTATCTGTACTCAGAGATATCACTGTGTTATCTGTGGTGTTACATAGGACTGCAGGTGACATCTACTACATTATCTGTCCTCAGAGATATCACTGTGTTATCTGTGGTGTTACATAGGACTGCAGGTGACATCTGCTACATTATCTGTACTCAGAGATATTCCTGTGTTATCTGTGGTGTTACGTAGGACTGCAGGTGACCTCTACTACATTATCTGTACTCAGAGATATCACTGTGTTATCTGTGGTGTTACATAGGACTGCAGGTGACATCTACTACATTATCTGTACTCAGAGATATCACTGTGTGATCTGTGGTGTTACATAGGACTGCAGGAGACATCTACTACATTATCTGTACTCAGAGAGATATCACTGTGTTATCTGTGGTGTTACATAGGACTGCAGGTGACATCTACTACATTATCTGTACTCAGAGATATCACTGTGTTATCTGTGGTGTTACATAGGACTGCAGGTGACATCTACTACATTATCTGTACTCAGAGATATCACTGTGTTATCTGTGGTGTTACATAGGACTGCAGGTGACATCTACTACATTATCTGTACTCAGAGATATCACTGTGTTATCTGTGGTGTTACATAGGACTGCAGGTGACATCTACTACATTATCTGTACTCAGAGATATCACTGTGTTATCTGTGGTGTTACATAGGACTGCAGGTGACATCTACTACATTATCTGTACTCAGAGATATCACTGTGTTATCTGTGGTGTTACATAGGACTGCAGGTGACATCTACTACATTATCTGTACTCAGAGATATCACTGTGTTATCTGTGGTGTTACATAGGACTGCAGGTGACATCTACTACATTATCTGTACTCAGAGAGATATCACTGTGTTATCTGTGGTGTTACATAGGACTGCAGGAGACATCTACTACATTATCTGTACTCAGAGATATCACTGTGTTATCTGTGGTGTTACATAGGACTGCAGGTGACATCTACTACATTATCTGTACTCAGAGATATCACTGTGTTATCTGTGGTGTTACATAGGACTGCAGGTGACCTCTACTACATTATCTGTACTCAGAGATATCACTGTGTTATCTGTGGGGTTACATAGGACTGCAGGAGACATCTACTACATTATCTGTACTCAGAGATATCACTGTGTTATCTGTGGTGTTACATGGGACTGCAGGTGACATCTACCACATTATCTGTACTCAGAGATATCACTGTGTTATCTGTGGTGTTACATAGGACTGCAGGTGACATCTACTACATTATCTGTACTCAGAGATATCACTGTGTTACCTGTGGTGTTACATAGGACTGCAGGTGACATCTACTACATTATCTGTACTCAGAGATATCACTGTTATCTGTGGTGTTACATAGGACTGCAGGTGACATCTACTACATTATCTGTACTCAGAGATATCACTGTGTTATCTGTGGTGTTACATAGGACTGCAGGTGACATCTACTACATTATCTGTACTCAGAGATATCACTGTGTTATCTGTAGTGTTACATAGGACTGCAGGTGACATCTACTACATTATCTGTACTCAGATATATCACTGTGTTATCTGTGGTGTTACATAGGACTGCAGGTGACATCTACTACATTATCTGTACTCAGAGATATCACTGTGTTATCTGTGGTGTTACATAGGACTGCAGGTGACATCTACTACATTATCTGTACTCAGAGATATCACTGTATTATCTGTGGTGTTACATAGGACTGCAGGTGACATCTACTACATTATCTGTACTCAGAGATATCACTGTGTTATCTGTGGTGTTACATAGGACTGCAGGTGACATCTACTACATTATCTGTACTCAGAGATATCACTGTGTTATCTGTGGTGTTACATAGGACTGCAGGTGACATCTACTACATTATCTATACTCAGAGATATCACTGTGTTATCTGTGGTGTTACATAGGACTGCAGGTGACATCTACTACATTATCTGTACTCAGAGAGATATCACTGTGTTATCTGTGGTGTTACATAGGACTGCAGGTGACGTCTACTACATTATCTGTACTCAGAGATATCACTGTGTTATCTGTGGTGTTACATAGGACTGCAGGTGACATCTACTACATTATCTGTACTCAGAGATCTCACTGTGTTATCTGTGGTGTTACATAGGACTGCAGGTGACATCTACTACATTATCTGTACTCAGAGATATCACTGTGTTATCTGTGGTGTTACATAGGACTGCAGGTGACATCTACTACATTATCTGTACTCAGAGATATCACTGTGTTATCTGTGGTGTTACATAGGACTGCAGGAGACATCTACTACATTATCTGTACTCAGAGATATCACTGTGTTATCTGTGGTGTTACATAGGACTGCAGGTGACATCTACTACATTACCTGTACTCAGAGATATCACTGTTATCTGTGGTGTTACATAGGACTGCAGGTGACATCTACTACATTATCTGTACTCAGAGATATCACTGTGTTATCTGTGGTGTTACATAGGACTGCAGGTGACATCTACTACATTATCTGTACTCAGAGATATCACTGTGTTATCTGTGGTGTTACATAGGACTGCAGGTGACCTCTACTACATTATCTGTACTCAGAGATATCACTGTGTTATCTGTGGTGTTACATAGGACTGCAGGTGACATCTACTACATTATCTGTACTCAGAGATATCACTGTGTTATCTGTGGTGTTACATAGGACTGCAGGAGACATCTACTACATTATCTGTACTCAGAGATATCACTGTGTTATCTGTGGTGTTACATAGGACTGCAGGTGACATCTACTACATTATCTGTACTCAGAGATATCACTGTGTTATCTGTGGTGTTACATAGGACTGCAGGAGACATCTACTACATTATCTGTACTCAGAGATATCACTGTGTTATCTGTGGTGTTACATAGGACTGCAGGTGACATCTACTACATTATCTGTACTCAGAGATATCACTGTGTTATCTGTGGTGTTACATAGGACTGCAGGTGACATCTACTACATTATCTGTACTCAGAGATATCACTGTGTTATCTGTGGTGTTACATAGGACTGCAGGTGACATCTACTACATTATCTGTACTCAGAGATATCACTGTGTTATCTGTGGTGTTACATAGGACTGCAGGTGACATCTACTACATTATCTGTACTCAGAGATATTCCTGTGTTATCTGCGGTGTTACATAGGACTGCAGGAGACATCTACTACATTATCTGTACTCAGAGATATCACTGTGTTATCTGTGGTGTTACATAGGACTGCAGGTGACATCTACTACATTATCTGTACTCAGAGATATCACTGTGTTATCTGTGGTGTTACATAGGACTGCAGGTGACATCTACTACATTATCTGTACTCAGAGATATCACTGTGTTATCTGTGGTGTTACATAGGACTGCAGGTGACATCTACTACATTATCTGTACTCAGAGATATCACTGTGTTATCTGTGGTGTTACATAGGACTGCAGGAGACATCTACTACATTATCTGTACTCAGAGATATCACTGTGTTATCTGAGGTGTTACATAGGACTGCAGGTGACACCTACTACATTATCTGTACTCAGAGATATCACTGTGTTATCTGTGGTGTTACATAGGACTGCAGGTGACATCTGCTACATTATCTGTACTCAGAGATATCACTGTGTTATCTGTGGTGTTACATAGGACTGCAGGAGACATCTACTACATTATCTGTACTCAGAGAGATCACTGTGTTATCTGTGGTGTTACATAGGACTGCAGGTGACATCTACTACATTATCTGTACTCAGAGAGATATCACTGTGTTATCTGTGGTGTTACATAGGACTGCAGGTGACATCTACTACATTATCTGTACTCAGAGATATCACTGTGTTATCTGTGGTGTTACATAGGACTGCAGGTGACATCTACTACATTATCTGTACTCAGAGATATCACTGTGTTATCTGTGGTGTTACATAGGACTGCAGGTGACATCTACTACATTATCTGTCCTCAGAGATATCACTGTGTTACCTGTGGTGTTACATAGGACTGCAGGTGACATCTACTACATCATCTGTACTCAAAGATATCACTGTTATCTGTGGTGTTACATAGGACTGCAGGTGACATCTACTACATTATCTGTACTCAGAGAGATATCACTGTGTTATCTGTGGTGTTACATAGGACTGCAGGTGACATCTACTGCATTATCTGTACTCAGAGATATCACTGTGTTATCTGCGGTGTTACATAGGACTGCAGGTGACATCTACTACATTATCTGTACTCAGAGATATCACTGTGTTATCTGTGGTGTTACATAGGACTGCAGGTGACATCTACTACATTATCTGTACTCAGAGATATCACTGTGTTATCTGTGGTGTTACATAGGACTGCAGGAGACATCTACTACATTATCTGTACTCAGAGATATCACTGTGTTATCTGTGGTGTTACATAGGACTGCAGGTGACATCTACTACATTATCTGTACTCAGAGAGATATCACTGTGTTATCTGTGGTGTTACATAGGACTGCAGGTGACATCTACTACATTATCTGTACTCAGAGATATCACTGTGTTATCTGTGGTGTTACATAGGACTGCAGGTGACATCTACTACATTATCTGTACTCAGAGATATCACTGTGCTATCTGTGGTGTTACATAGGACTGCAGGTGACATCTACTACATTATCTGTACTCAGAGATATCACTGTGTTATCTGTGGTGTTACATAGGACTGCAGGTGACATCTACTACATTATCTGTACTCAGAGAGATCTCACTGTGTTATCTGTGGAGTTACATAGGACTGCAGGTGACATCTACTACATTATCTGTACTCAGAGAGATATCACTGTGTTATCTGTGGTGTTACATAGGACTGCAGGTGACATCTACTGCATTATCTGTACTCAGAGAGATATCACTGTGTTATCTGTGGTGTTACATAGGACTGCAGGTGACATCTACTACATTATCTGTACTCAGAGATATCACTGTGTTATCTGTGGTGTTACATAGGACTGCAGGTGACATCTACTACATTATCTGTACTCAGAGATATCACTGTGTTATCTGTGGTGGGCCAAATCCCCCCAGAGCAGTGTGAGAGACCAGTGATGTCCTGTGGAAGAGACTGAAGAAGAGTGGGACAAAATCCCCCCAGAGCAGTGTGAGAGAGGAGTGATGTCCTGTGGAAGAGACTGAAGAAGAGTGGGACAAAATCCCCCCAGAGCAGTGTGAGAGACCAGTGATGTCCTGTGGAAGAGACTGAAGAAGAGTGGGACAAAATCCCCCCAGAGCAGTGTGAGAGGCTAGTGATGTCCTGTGGAAGAGACTGGAAGAAGAGTGGGCCAAATCCCCCCAGAGCAGTGTGAGAGACTAGTGATGTCCTGTGGAAGAGACTGGAAGAAGAGTGGCCCAAAATCCCCCCAGAGCAGTGTGAGGGACTAGTGATGTCCTGTGGAAGAGACTGGAAGAAGAGTGGGCCAAAATCCCCCCAGAGCAGTGTGAGGGACTAGTGATGTCCTGTGGGAGAGACTGGAAGAAGAGTGGACCAAAATCCCACCAGAGCAGTGTGAGAGACTAGTGATGTCCTGTGGAAGAGACTGGAAGAAGAGTGGACCAAAATCCCACCAGAGCAGTGTGAGGGACTAGTGATGTCCTGTGGAAGAGACTGGAAGAAGAGTGGGCCAAAATCCCCCAGAGCAGTGTGAGAGACTAGTGATGTCCTGTGGAAGAGACTGGAGGAAGAGTGGGCCAAAATCCCCCCAGAGCAGTGTGAGAGACTAGTGATGTCCTGTGGAAGAGACTGGAGGAAGAGTGGACCAAAATCCCCCCAGAGCAGTGTGAGGGACTAGTGATGTCCTGTGGAAGAGACTGGAAGAGTGGACCAAAATCCCCCCAGAGCAGTGTGAGGGACTAGTGATGTCCTGTGGAAGAGACTGGAAGAAGAGTGGGCCAAAATCCCCCCAGAGCAGTGTGAGAGACTAGTGATGTCCTGTGGAAGAGACTGGAAGAAGAGTGGGCCAAAATCCCCCCAGAGCAGTGTGAGAGACTAGTGATGTCCTGTGGAGAGACTGGAAGAAGAGTGGGCCAAAATCCCTCCAGAGCAGTGTGAGAGACTAGTGATGTCCTGTGGAAGAGACTGGAGGAAGAGTGGGCCAAAATCCCCCCAGAGCAGTGTGAGAGACTAGTGATGTCCTGTGAGAGAGACTGGAAGAAGAGTGGACCAAAATCCCCCCAGAGCAGTGTGAGAGACTAGTGATGTCCTGTGGAAGAGACTGGAAGAAGAGTGGACCAAAATCCCACCAGAGCAGTGTGAGGGACTAGTGATGTCCTGTGGAAGAGACTGGAAGAAGAGTGGGCCAAAATCCCCCAGAGCAGTGTGAGAGACTAGTGATGTCCTGTGGAAGAGACTGGAAGAGTGGTCCAAAATCCACCCAGAGCAGTGTGAGAGACTAGTGATGTCCTGTGGAGAGACTGGAAGAAGAGTGGGCCAAAATCCCCCCAGAGCAGTGTGAGAGACTAGTGATGTCCTGTGGAAGAGACCGGAAGAAGAGTGGACCAAAATCCCCCCAGAGCAGTGTGAGAGACTAGTGATGTCCTGTGGAAGAGACCGGAAGAAGAGTGGACCAAAATCCCCCCAGAGCAGTGTGAGAGACTAGTGATGTCCTGTGGAGAGACTGGAAGAAGAGTGGGCCAAAATCCCCCCAGAGCAGTGTGAGAGACTAGTGATGTCCTGTGGAGAGACTGGAAGAAGAGTGGACCAAAATCCCCCCAGAGCAGTGTGAGAGACCAGTGATGTCCTGTGGAATGGAAGAAGAGTGGGCCAAAATCCCCCCAGAGCAGTGTGAGAGACTAGTGATGTCCTGTGGAAGAGACTGGAAGAAGAGTGGCCAAAATCCCCCCAGAGCAGTGTGAGAGGCTAGTGATGTCCTGTGGAAGAGACTGGAAGAAGAGTGGGCCAAAATCCCCCCCAGAGCAGTGTGAGAGACTAGTGATGTCCTGTGGAAGAGACTGGAAGAAGAGTGGGCCAAAATCCCTCCAGAGCAGTGTGAGAGACTAGTGATGTCCTGTGGAAGAGACTGGAAGAAGAGTGGGCCAAATCCCCCCAGAGCAGTGTGAGAGACTAGTGATGTCCTGTGGAAGAGACTGGAAGAAGAGTGGACCAAAATCCCCCCAGAGCAGTGTGAGAGACTAGTAATGTCCTGTGGAAGAGACTGGAAGAAGAGTGGACCAAAATCCCCCCAGAGCAGTGTGAGAGACTAGTGATGTCCTGTGGAAGAGACTGGAAGAAGAGTGGGCCAAAATCCCCCCCAGAGCAGTGTGAGAGACTAGTGATGTCCTGTGGAAGAGACTGGAAGAAGAGTGGGCCAAAATCCCCCCAGAGCAGTGTGAGGGACTAGTGATGTCCTGTGGAGAGACTGGAAGAAGAGTGGGCCAAAATCCCCCCCAGAGCAGTGTGAGAGACTAGTGATGTCCTGTGGAAGAGACTGGAAGAAGAGTGGACCAAAATCCCACCAGAGCAGTGTGAGACTAGTGATGTCCTGTGGAAGAGACTGGAAGAAGAGAGGGCCAAAATCCCCCCCAGAGCAGTGTGAGGGACCAGTGATGTCCTGTGGAAGAGACTGGAAGAAGAGTGGGCCAAAATCCCCCCAGAGCAGTGTGAGAAACTAGTGATGTCCTGTGGAAGAGACTGGAAGAAGAGAGGGCCAAAATCCCCCCCAGAGCAGTGTGAGGGACCAGTGATGTCCTGTGGAAGAGACTGGAAGAAGAGTGGGCCAAAATCCCCCCAGAGCAGTGTGAGAAACTAGTGATGTCCTGTGGAAGAGACTGGAAGAAGAGTGGGCCAAAATCCCCCCCAGAGCAGTGTGAGGGACCAGTGATGTCCTGTGGAAGAGACTGGAAGAAGAGAGGGCCAAAATCCCCCCCAGAGCAGTGTGAGGGACCAGTGATGTCCTGTGGAAGAGACTGGAAGAAGAGAGGGCCAAAATCCCCCCCAGAGCAGTGTGAGGGACCAGTGATGTCCTGTGGAAGAGACTGGAAGAAGAGTGGACCAAAATCCCCCCAGAGCAGTGTGAGAGACTAGTGATGTCCTGTGGAAGAGACTGGAGGAAGAGTGGACCAAAATCCCCCCAGAGCAGTGTGAGAAACTAGTGATGTCCTGTGGAAGAGACTGGAAGAAGAGAGGGCCAAAATCCCCCCCAGAGCAGTGTGAGAGGCTAGTGATGTCCTGTGGAAGAGACTGGAAGAAGAGTGGACCAAAATCCCCCCAGAGCAGTGTGAGAAACTAGTGATGTCCTGTGGAAGAGACTGGAAGAAGAGAGGGCCAAAATCCCCCCCAGAGCAGTGTGAGAGACTAGTGATGTCCTGTGGAAGAGACTGGAAGAAGAGTGGGCCAAAATCCCCCCAGAGCAGTGTGAGAGACTAGTGATGTCCTGTGGAAGAGACTGGAAGAAGAGTGGGCCAAAATCCCCCCAGAGCAGTGTGAGACTAGTGATGTCCTGTGGAAGAGACTGGAAGAAGAGTGGGCCAAAATCCCCCCAGAGCAGTGTGAGAGACTAGTGATGTCCTGTGGCTGCAGATGTGCTGGAGTCTCTCACAGCGACGGCCGGTGCACGTCCTACTGATTGTGACTGTTGTCACCTGCAGAACATTTACTGATTATCACCTGATTTGGGGGGGTCTACAATGCACGGACCCCTGATGGTGCATATATAATATATGTACACTACAGTTGAAAAGTTTGCGGTCACCAGACAATTGTGTCTTTTCCATGAATGTCCTCCTGTTATTTCTCAGATGAGCTGCACAATGTGTAGAGAATATCGTCCAATCAGTGACGAGGTCAGGAATAATGATCGCCTCTTCACTGTGGACAGTGACACTGGTGTTTTGCGGGTGCTATGTAATGAAGCTGCCAGTTGAGGGCCTGTGAGGCGTGGATTTCTCACACTAGAGACTGTAATGTGCGTGTCTTGTTGCTCAGTTGTGCAGCGCGGCCTCCACTCCTCTCTACTCTGGTTACAGCCTGTTTGTGCTCTCCTCAGTTGTGCAGCGCGACCTCCACTTCCCTCTACTCTGGTTACAGCCTGTTTGTGCTCTCCTCGGTTGTGCAGCGCGGCCTCCACTTCTCTCTACTCTGGTTACAGCCTGTTTGTGCTCTCCTCAGTTGTGCAGCGCGGCCTCCACTTCTCTCTACTCTGGTTACAGCCTGTTTGTGCTCTCCTCAGTTGTGCAGCGCAGCCTCCACTTCTCTCTACTCTAGTTACAGCCTGTTTGTGCTCTCCTCAGTTGTGCAGCGCGGCCTCCACTTCTCTCTACTCTGGTTACAGCCTGTTTGTGCTCTCCTCGGTTGTGCAGCGCGGCCTCCACTTCTCTCTACTCTGGTTACAGCCTGTTTGTGCTCTCTTCAGTTGTGCAGCGCGGCCTCCACTTCTCTCTACTCTGGTTACAGCCTGTTTGTGCTCTCCTCAGTTGTGCAGCGCGGCCTTCACTTCTCTCTACTCTGGTTACAGCCTGTTTGTGCTCTCCTCAGTTGAGCAGCGCGACCTCCACTTCCCTCTACTCTGGTTACAGCCTGTTTGTGCTCTCCTCAGTTGTGCAGCGTGGCCTCCACTTCTCTCTACTCTGGTTACAGCCTGTTTGTGCTCTCTTCAGTTGTGCAGCGCAGCCTCCACTTCTCTCTACTCTGGTTACAGCCTGTTTGTGCTCTCCTCAGTTGTGCCGCGCGGCCTCCACTTCTCTCTACTCTGGTTACAGCCTGTTTGTGCTCTCCTCAGTTGTGCAGCGCGGCCTCCACTTCCCTCTACTCTGGTTACAGCCTGTTTGTGCTCTCCTCAGTTGTGCAGCGTGGCCTCCACTTCTCTCTACTCTGGTTACAGCCTGTTTGTGCTCTCCCCAGTTGTGCAGCGCGGCCTCCACTTCTCTCTACTCTGGTTACAGCCTGTTTGTGCTCTCCTCAGTTGTGCAGCGCGGCCTCCACTTCTCTCTACTCTGGTTACAGCCTGTTTGTGCTCTCCTTAGTTGTGCAGCGCGGCCTCCACTTCGCTCTACTCTGGTTACAGCCTGTTTGTGCTCTCCTCAGTTGTGCAGCGCGGCCTCCACTTCTCTCTACTCTGGTTACAGCCTGTTTGTGCTCTCCTCAGTTGTGCAGCGCGGCCTCCACTTCTCTCTACTCTGGTTACAGCCTGTTTGTGCTCTCCTCAGTTGTGCAGCGCGGCCTCCACTTCTCTCTACTCTGGTTACAGCCTGTTTGTGCTCTCCTCAGTTGTGCAGCGCGGCCTCCACTTCTCTCTACTCTGGTTACAGCGTGTTTGTGCTCTCCTCTGAAGGGAGTAGTACACACCGTGGTAGGAAATCTTCAGTTTCTTGGCAATTTCTCACATGGAATATCCTTCATTTCTAAGAATAGACTGTCGAGTGTCACAGGAAAGTTCTCTTTTTCTGGCCATTTTGAGAGTTTAATGGAACCAACAAATGTAATGCTCCAGATTCTCCACTAGCTCAAAGGAAGGTCAGTTTTATAGCTTCTCTAATCAGCAAAACTGTTTTCAGCTGTGCTAACATACCTGCACAAGGGTTTTCAAGGTATTTCTACACATCCATTAGCCTTCTAACACAGCAAACACAATGTAGCATTAGACACTGGAGTGGTGGTTGTTGGAAATGGGCCTCTATACAGCTATGTAGATATTGCATTACACACCAGACGTCTGCAGCGAGAATAGTCATTTACCACATAACAATGTATAGAGGGGAGTTCTGTGTAATGTAATGGGAGCTGCATTGAAAAAAATAAGGAAATACCAAAGTGACCCTAAAGTTTTGAACTGTAGTGTATATACAGCTGAGGTGTGTGTATAATGTGCGTGTGTGTTCTCTAATTCTCATCTCCAGTGTATATAGGGGCAGTTTGTGTATATATAATATATTATTGTCATGAACAGCCGGGGGGGTCACTCAGAAATCCCCCGCGCTGGCCACCAATGTCACGATCGGGGGGTAACCAGCAGGAGTCACCCCTCCTTTATACCTCCCGACCGACAGACAGAGCACGTGACGCGCTCTCTAGCGCCCCTCTTATAGTCAGGCCAATTATGGAATTGCCCGACAATAAGCAAGGAGGCCGCTATACTACTTATGCCGATTATTGAAGGGTCCCCGGTGAGAGTAGGGTATATATTCCCCCGACCTCCGCGGGCGGAATATATAAAATCTCCCCGAATCTCACTGGCCTCCCCACAATAATCCTTGGCACAAACTCGCTGCCACCAACCGCTTCACGGTAACTATTAGCCGAACACACAGACGTGGGGTTCAAGATCGAGATAACAGAACAGCCCAAGATTAATTATATAATTTAATCGGCCGAAGCCACACTAGAAACTACAATATATACAATAGGGAATCTACAGAATATACATGTCAGAGTACAGTTACAGATAAAGCATGGGTTACAAACAGGCATACACAGTTCCAGCAGTTACCTTGTGCGTCTGGCCACAGGGGGGCGCTGTAGGCCAGGTTTCTAGGATCCTTCCCACAGATGTTTCCTACACGTGACCCCCGGCGAAAGAACCCTGGAAAATGGCTGAATTGGGGTCATCAACCTGGGCAAATCC
The DNA here is from genome assembly GCF_048569485.1 of Anomaloglossus baeobatrachus. Classification (NCBI taxonomy): domain Eukaryota; kingdom Metazoa; phylum Chordata; class Amphibia; order Anura; family Aromobatidae; genus Anomaloglossus; species Anomaloglossus baeobatrachus. Next base: position 53,551 of record NW_027445270.1, read on the forward strand.
AGGTCCCCTCCTACCTTCGTGACCTCACAGGGAAGCACTGCCACTCCCCCCGCTTTGAGTCAGAATTATCCAGAAAGGGGATATTGGCCATAACTTTGCCTGGGAGCGTCGTAGGCAGACGCCAATGCTCTCATTGTGACCGTTATGAATTTAGCTGCAAAACGAGAGGACTCATGACCTGTCTGCCAGTTCCCCACCGGCCGATATCACGCCTGGGGTACTTCCCAAGCTCCCACTCCCATAAAAAAGGTGCGCCAGCATCGTCCGCATGCGGAGACACCATTTTTATGGTTGCCATATTTATCGGAAATATGGCTTGCGAGATATTAACCATATTTTACTGGAGTCGTTCTGTCTGGATACTTCCACGCTTGGTAATTAGATAGCAGCCCCTACCACAGGGTCACGGCAGGGAGTCATCCTGTGTCCACTGTTCCCAGCTCATCTAATCTCCATATCACAGGAGATGGCCATGGGATGTGTTGCTGGGATGTATGGGGAGATAAGTTATGCACACCAGTGACTATGTAAGGGGAATACATGGAATAGCAGAAACTGCTGTGTGAATACTGACTTGAAAAATCCAATAGCTATATGTAAGAGTGAAAATGTGAAAAATGGAATCTGCATTACTGCCATGAACATATGAATCAAGAGAAATTTAGCTACTGAATTGATCAATGCAATAGAGCCCCAACACTACGCCAAAGTATTTCTCTACGTTGGGGTCCCTAGCTTGTGTGTGTCCTCTCATGCAGTTAAAAAACTTACTGTGTATGGGACGCTGAGACCCAGGCTATATATACGATGTGGATTGGCAATAGGTGTGTATGGGAAGCTGAGACCCAGGCTATATATACGATGTGGATTGGCAATAGGTGTGTATGGGAAGCTGAGACCCAGGCTATATATACGATGTGGATTGGCAATAGGTGTGTATGGGAAGCTGAGACCCAGGCTATATATACGATGTGGATTGGCAATAGGTGTGTATGGGAAGCTGAGACCCAGGCTATATATACGATGTGGATTGGCAATAGGTGTGTATGGGGAGGGTTCACAAACGAAAAACTACTAACAATAAGGAATAACGTTTGGAACACCATTCTAAGTCTGAACTGGGTGCAAAAACCTAAAAACCTTCTGCTATTCCATGTATTCCCCTTCCATAGTCACTGGTGTGCATACCTTATCTCCCCATAGTGATGTTTTTTTAGGTTTTTTGCACCCAGTTCAGACTTAGAATGGTGTTCCAAACGTTATTCCTTAATGTTAGTAGTTTTTCGTTTGTGAACCCTCCCCATACACACCTATTGCCAATCCACATTATACGCATATATAGCCTGGGTCTCAGCGTCCCATACACGGTAAGTTTTTTAACTGCATGAGAGGACACACACAAGCTAGGGACCCCAACGTAGAGAAATACTTTGGCGTAGTGTTGGGGCTCTATTGCATTGATCAATTCAGTAGCTAAATTTCTCTTGATTCATATGTTCATGGCAGTAATGCAGATTCCATTTTTCACATTTTCACTCTTACATATAGCTATTGGATTTTTCAAGTCAGTATTCACACAGCAGTTTCTGCTATTCCATGTATTCCCCTTCCATAGTCACTGGTGTGCATACCTTATCTCCCCATAGAGATGTTTTTTAGGTTTTTGCACCCAGTTCAGACTTAGAATGGAGTTCCAAACGTTATTCCTTATTTGTGTTGCTGGGATGTGACACCTTCCCAGATGCTGGACATTGAGAACAAGAAGGGAGGGGGGCACTGCCAGGGAGTGATGAGCGATTATGACTGGAAATCATAATTCCTCTTCATATCCCAGGATTTTCCTCATATATATATAATATATGGGATCACCTGAGGGCGAGGTCTGGTGGATCCGGTGGATCCAGTATTACATCAGGAGAGTGAGAGGTTATTAGTGTAACCCAGAGGCTGAGGAAAGACCCCCACACCCCCATAATAACAGCTCCATCCGCAGCCCCCCATAATAACAGCTCCATCCGCAGCCCCCCCATAATAACAGCTCCATCCGCAGCCCCCCATAATAACAGCTCCATCCGCAGCCCCCCCATAATAACAGTTCCATCCGCAGCCCCCCATAATAACAGCTCCACCCACACCCCCCATAATAACAGCTCCATCCGCAGCCCCCCCCATAATAACAGCTCCATCCGCAGCCCCCCATAATAACAGCTCCATCCGCAGCCCCCCATAATAACAGCTCCACCCACACCCCCCATAATAACAGCTCCATCCGCAGCCCCCCCATAATAACAGCTCCATCCGCAGCCCCCCATAATAACAGCTCCATCCGCAGCCCCCCATAATAACAGCTCCATCCGCAGCCCCCCCATAATAACAGCTCCATCCGCAGCCCCCCATAATAACAGCTCCACCCACACCCCCCATAATAACAGCTCCATCCGCAGCCCCCCCATAATAACAGCTCCATCCGCAGCCCCCCCATAATAACAGCTCCATCCGCAGCCCCCCATAATAACAGCTCCACCCACACCCCCCATAATAACAGCTCCATCCGCAGCCCCCCCATAATAACAGCTCCATCCGCAGCCCCCCATAATAACAGCTCCATCCGCAGCCCCCCATAATAACAGCTCCATCCGCAGCCCCCCATAATAACAGCTCCATCCGCAGCCCCCCATAATAACAGCTCCATCCGCAGCCCCCCCATAATAACAGCTCCATCCGCAGCCCCCCATAATAACAGCTCCATCCGCAGCCCCCCATAATAACAGCTCCATCCGCAGCCCCCCATAATAACAGCTCCATCCGCAGCCCCCCATAATAACAGCTCCATGTTGTTGTGGGGTCCCCTGTAATTATTATTGGGGGACCCCGGCAGGGAGGATCCGGCACCTCTGGTTTTCCCAGCTGGGTGCGGTGTCCACTGCGTCCTGTGATTACGGCCGGGCTGTGACATCACTGCGGGATAATTATACCTAAGGCTACTTTCACACATCCGGTTTTAGCAGTGCGGCTCAATCCGGCTGTGAAAACTATGCAACGGATGCGGCGAAAACACCACATCCTTTGCATAAGTTTTTACATGCGGCCCGTCTGTTTTTTTCCGGTTGCGGCATGCCACTGAGCATGCGCAGTGGAAAAAAACGCATGCGGCGACCGGATGCGTTTTTTTTCCGCATCGCGCCGCATCCAGCCTCCATAGGTATGCATTGAAAAATGCGCCGCAGCGGCCGGATGCGGCGCGATGCGGTGTTTTTTGCCGGAGCAAAAAACGTTGCAGGGGACGTTCGATCCGGCCGCCGCATCGGCTAAATCTGCCGCATGCGGCCAAAACCGGACCGAACGCAAGCCCCTGCGGCACAATACGGCACTAATGTAAGTCTATGCAAAAAAACCCGCCACCGGCGTTACAAAAGCCGGTGGCGGTTTTTCTGCAGAACGCCGTATTGTGCCGCACAGCAAAAATCCGGATGTGTGAAAGCACCCTAAGCGGTCGGCACATGGGAGAGAGCAGACAGACTGCAAGAGGGCCCCAGGGGCCACAGCAACGTCCTGCACATAGTGAGTGGGGGGGCCCCGGGACTGGAGCAGGCGGTGATTGGGGGGCCCTGGGACTGGAGCAGGCAGCAGGGCCTGTATGTGCCCCCCGGGTGGGGTGCAGCCTCCCGGAGCCTCCGCTTACAGCCGGCAGAGGGAGTTCTAGACTCGGGGCTGATGTGTTCGGCCTCCAGTGACATCAGTGACATGGAGCCTGCGGCTGTTCCAGAGGTGATATAATGCTCGGCACTGCTGCTGCGCCATCTGCTGGCCCCGCGTGGGCCATATGACCGAGGCTGGGTCCCCTCCTGGGCGGAGGCTGGGTCCCCTCCTGGGCGGAGGCTGGGTCCCCTCCTGGGCGGAGGCTGGGTCCCCTCCTGGGCGGAGGCTGGTTCCCTTCCTGGGCGGAGGCTGGGTCCCCTCCTGGGCGGAGGCTGGGTCCCCTCCTGGGCGGAGGCTGGGTCCCCTCCTGGGCGGAGGCTGGGTCCCCTCCTGGGCGGAGGCTGGGTCCCCTCCTGGGCGGAGGCTGGGTCCCCTCCTGGGCGGAGGCTGGGTCCCCTCCTGGGCGGAGGCTGGGTCCCCTCCTGGGCGGAGGCTGGTTCCCCTCCTGGGCGGAGGCTGGTTCCCCTCCTGGGCGGAGGCTGGTTCCCCTCCTGGGCGGAGGCTGGTTCCCCTCCTGGGCGGAGGCTGGTTCCCCTCCTGGGCGGAGGCTGGTTCCCCTCCTGGGCGGAGGCTGGTTCCCCTCCTGGGCGGAGGCTGGTTCCCCTCCTGGGCGGAGGCTGGGTCCCCTCCTGGGCGGAGGCTGGGTCCTGTGAAGTTTCGATGTTTCTTATATTTTGCATCTTTTTCTTTTAGAATTTGGACTTCCTGGAGATGATTGAGAAAATGCAGGTGAGAGACTGAACCCCGCCTCTGGGGGAAGGGGGTCCCTGCTCTCCCCGGGGGGCTCCCTGCTCTCTCTCTTTCTCTTTCTCTCTCTCTCTCTTCCTCTCTCTTTTTCTTTCTCTTTCTCTTTTTCTCTCTCTTTTTTTTCTCCTTTTTTTTTCTCTGTTTTTCTCTCCTGGGGTTCCCTGCCCTCTCTCTCGGGGTTTGGGGTTCCTCTGGGTGCCTTGCTGCCCTCGCCCTATTACACCCCAGTAATATTGAGTACAGCCTCATTTCCTCGCACTGCACACAGCGGTGATTTGTTACAGTGTGTCAGTGCAGACAGTCTGCAGAGCAGCCGCCTCCTGCCGGCATTGCTGCTGTTTCTCAGCTGAGGGTCTGTTGCAGTGTTACGGTTTTCTTACCTGTGATGTAGCAGGGTTTGTTTGCACTGATTTCTCCTGTGTTTTAGGGCTGCAGAATGGATGAACAGAGGTACTCCCTGCCGCCGCCCTTAAAGGTAAAGTCACCACTGACCAAGGTCTGACCGCAGCTCTGGAGGTGACAGCAGAATAGTGACTGCAGCTCTGGAGGTGACTGGAGGATAAGACCTGATGTAACAGCAGAATAGTGAGTGCAGCTCTGGAGGTGACAGCAGAATGCTGAGTGCAGCTCTGGAGGTGACAGCAGAATGCTGAGTGCAGCTCTGGAGGTGACAGCAGAATGCTGAGTGCAGCTCTGGAGGTGACAGCAGAATACTGAGTGCAGCTCTGGAGGTGACAGCAGAATACTGAGTGCAGCTCTGGAGGTGACAGCAGAATACTGAGTGCAGCTCTGGAGGTGACAGCAGAATACTGAGTGCAGCTCTGGAGGTGACAGCAGAATACTGAGTGCAGCTCTGGAGGTGACAGCAGAATACTGAGTGCAGCTCTGGAGGGGACAGCAGAATACTGAGTGCAGCTCTGGAGGGGACAGCAGAATACTGAGTGCAGCTCTGGAGGGGACAGCAGAATACTGAGTGCAGCTCTGGAGGGGACAGCAGAATAGTGAGTGCAGCTCTGGAGGGGACAGCAGAATAGTGAGTGCAGCTCTGGAGGGGACAGCAGAATAGTGAGTGCAGCTCTGGAGGGGACAGCAGAATAGTGAGTGCAGCTCTGGAGGGGACAGCAGAATAGTGAGTGCAGCTCTGGAGGGGACAGCAGGATAAGACACAATGTAAAAATAGAATAGTGAGTGCAACTGTGGAGGTGACGGCAGAATAGCGAGTGCAGCTCTGGGGGTGACGGCAGAATAGCGAGTGCAGCTCTGGAGGTGACGGCAGAATAGTGAGTGCAGCTCTGGATGTGACTGGAGGATAAGACCTGATGTAACAGCTGAATAGTGAGTGCAACTGTGGAGGTGACGGCAGAATAGTGAGTGCAGCTCTGGGGGTGACGGCAGAATAGCGAGTGCAGCTCTGGGGGTGACGGCAGAATAGCGAGTGCAGCTCTAGAGGTGACGGCAGAATAGTGAGTGCAGCTCTGGATGTGACTGGAGGATAAGACCTGATGTAACAGCTGAATAGTGAGTGCAACTGTGGAGGTGACGGCAGAATAGCGAGTGCAGCTCTGGGGGTGACGGCAGAATAGCGAGTGCAGCTCTGGGGGTGACGGCAGAATAGTGAGTGCAGCTCTGGAGGTGACGGCAGAATAGTGAGTGCAGCTCTGGATGTGACTGGAGGATAAGACACAATGTAAAAATAGAATAGTGAGTGCAGCTCTGGATGTGACTGGAGGATAAGACACAATGTAAAAATAGAATAGTGAGTGCAGCTCTGGATGTGACTGGAGGATAAGACACAATGTAAAATAGAATAGTGAGTGCAACTGTGGAGGTGACGGCAGAATAGCGAGTGCAGCTCTGGGGGTGACGGCAGAATAGCGAGTGCAGCTCTGGAGGTGACGGCAGAATAGTGAGTGCAGCTCTGGAGGTGACAGTAGATTAGCGAGTGCAGCTCTGGGGGTGAGTGTAGGATCAGACGCGATGTTCTTTGGGGCAGTGTATGGATGTGATTGGTGGGTGCGGTGTGGCCCCCGCTGCTGTCTCTCGGGGGGCCGCCATGTGACGTCTTCTCTTGTTGTAGACAGAAGAGGATTATATCCCGTATCCCAGCGTCCATGAGTAAGCGCAGGCACAGACGGGCGCTGCTGCGGATCCCCGGGTCCTGGGGTCCCATCCTCTGCTCTCTGCCGGCAGGTGCTGGGGAGGCGCGGGCCGTTCCCCCTCATCCTTCTGCCTCAGTTTGGGGGATATTGGATTGAGGGAACCAATCACGACGTCTCGCTGCTCCCCGACCCAGAGAACAACCAATCACCAAGTTGCAAAGGGAAACTGGAGAGTAACCACACGGCGCGGCTGTACCGCAAGCACTTCCTGGGGAAGGTGAGAGTGCGCACTACCGACACTGCAGCCCAGGGATATATACACGTGCACACTGACACTGTATCCCCGTGGTATATACACGGGCACACAGACACTGCAGCCCCGGGGTATATACACGTGCACACTGACACTGCAGCCCCGGGGTATATACACGGGCACACTGACACTGCATCCCCGGGGTATATACACGGGCACACTGACACTGCAGCCCCTGGGTATATACATGGGCACACTGACACTGCAGCCCCGGGGTATATACACGGGCACACTGACACTGCAGCCCCGGGGTATATACACGGGCACACTGGACACTGCAGCCCCGGGGTATATACACGGGCACACTGACACTGGCAGCCCCGGGGTATATACACGGGCACACTGACACTGCAGCCCCGGGGTATATACACGGGCACACTGACACTGCATCCCCGGGGTATATACACGGGCACACTGACACTGCATCCCCGGGGTATATACACGGGCACACCGACACTGCAGCCCCGGGGTATATACACGTGCACACTGACCCCTGTATACATATATACCCGCAGGAACACTTCACCTATTACTCGCTGGACGCGGCGCTCGGGCATCTGGTCTTCTCTCTGAAGTACGATGTGATCGGGGATCAGGAGCACCTCCGCCTGCTGCTGCGGTCAGTGACCCCCGCACCCGCTGTATCCGGGGGGATGTTGTGATTTTTATTTTTTTTCTCGGGGGAGGGGGGGGGGGGGCTGTTGTGAATTTTTGTTTCTCGGGGGGTGCTGTTTATCGTGGGGTGCTGTCTCTCGGGGGGGGTGCTGTTTTTCGGGGGGTGCTGTTTTTCGGGGGGTGCTGTTTCTCGGGGGGTGCTGTTTCTCGGGGGGTGCTGTTTCTCGGGGGGTGCTGTTTCTCGGGGGTGCTGTTTCTCGTGGGGTGCTGTTTCTCGGGGGGTGCTGTTTCTCGGGGGGTGCTGTTTCTCGGGGGGTGCTGTTTCTCGGGGGGGCTGTTTCTCGGGGGGCTGTTGTGGGTGTCAGCGCCGCTCACAGCTGCCGTCTCCCTGCAGTACGAGGACGCAGACGTTCCATGACGTGATCCCCATCTCCTGCCTCACAGAGTTCCCCAACGTGGTGCAGATGGCGAAGGTACGGATGGTTCGGGGTCCTCTGCCCCATGTTTCCGGGGTCCTCTGCCCCATGTTCCGGGGCTCGCCCCTCCCCCACCTGCAGTCACTTTGCTTTGTCTTGCAGCTGGTTTGTGAAGATGTGAATGTGGATCGATTTCATCCCGTCCTTTACCCAAAGGTGAGCGGTAACCGGAGCCCGCGCCCACGTGATCCTCTGCGTGACACGGGATCCAGCCGTGCCGAGGATGCGGTGTATGTAGGCGGAGGGGCCGGTGCCGAGGATGCGGTGTATGTAGGCGGAGGGGCCGGTGCCGAGGATGCGGTATATGTAGGCGGAGGGGCCGGTGCAGAGGATGCGGTGTATGTAGGCGGAGGGGCCGGTGCAGAGGATGCGGTGTATGTAGGCGGAGGGGCCGGTGCAGAGGATGCGGTGTATGTAGGCGGAGGGGCCGGTGCAGAGGATGCGGTGTATGTAGGCGGAGGGGCCGGTGCAGAGGATGCGGTGTATGTAGGCGGAGGGGCCGGTGCAGAGGATGCGGTGTATGTAGGCGGAGGGGCCGGTGCAGAGGATGCGGTGTATGTAGGCGGAGGGGCCGGTGCAGAGGATGCGGTGTATGTAGGCGGAGGGGCCGGTGCAGAGGATGCGGTGTATGTAGGCGGAGGGGCCGGTGCAGAGGATGCGGTGTATGTAGTGCGGAGGGGCCGGTGCAGAGGATGCGGTGTATGTAGGCGGAGGCGCCGGTGCAGAGGATGCGGTGTATCTAGGCGGAGGGGCCGGTGCAGAGGATGCGGTGTATGTAGGCGGAGGGGCCGGTGCAGAGGATGCGGTGTATGTAGGGCGGAGGGGCCGGTGCAGAGGATGCAGTGTATGTAGGCGGAGGGGCCGGTGCAGAGGATGCGGTGTATGTAGGCGGGGAGGGGGCCGGTGCAGAGGATGCGGTGTATGTAGGCGGAGGGGCCGGTGCAGAGGATGCGGTGTATGTAGGCGGAGGGGGCCGGTGCAGAGGATGCGGTGTAGCTAGGCGGAGGGGCCGGTGCAGAGGATGCGGTGTATGTAGGCGGAGGGGCCGGTGCAGAGGATGCGGTGTATGTAGGCGGAGGGGCCGGTGCAGAGGATGCGGTGTATGTAGGCGGAGGGCCGGTGCAGAGGATGCAGGTGTATGTAGGCGGAGGGGCCGGTGCAGAGGATGCGGTGTATGTAGGCGGAGGGGCCGGTGCAGAGGATGCAGTGTATGTAGGCGGAGGGGCCGGTGCAGAGGATGCGGTGTATGTAGGCGGAGGGGCCGGTGCAGAGGATGCGGTGTATGTAGGCGGAGGGGCCGGTGCAGAGGATGCGGTGTATGTAGGCGGAGGGGCCGGTGCAGAGGATGCGGTGTATGTAGGCGGAGGGGGCCGGTGCAGAGGATGCGGTGTATGTAGGCGGAGGGGCCGGTGCAGAGGATGCGGTGTATGTAGGCGGAGGGGCCGGGTGCAGAGGATGCGGTGTATGTAGGCGGAGGGGCCGGTGCAGAGGATGCGGTGTATGTAGGCGGAGGGGCCGGTGCAGAGGATGCGGTGTATGTAGGCGGAGGGGCCGGTGCAGAGGATGCGGTGTATGTAGGCGGAGGGGCCGGTGCAGAGGATGCGGTGTATGTAGGCGGAGGGGCCGGTGCAGAGGATGCGGTGTATGTAGGCGGAGGCGCCGGTGCAGAGGATGCGGTGTATCGTAGGCGGAGGGGCCGGTGCAGAGGATGCGGTGTATGTAGGCGGAGGGGCCGGTGCAGAGGATGCGGTGTATGTAGGCGGAGGGGCCCAGGTGCAGAGGGATGCAGGTGTATGTAGGCGGAGGGGCCGGTGCAGAGGATGCGGTGTATGTAGGCGGAGGGGCCGGGTGCAGAGGATGCGGTGTATGTAGGCGGAGGGGCAGGTGCAGAGGATGCGGTGTATGTAGGCGGAGGGGCCGGTGCAGAGGATGCGGTGTAGGCGAGGGCGGGAGGGGGGCCGGGGTGTGGCGGAGAGGGAGGTGCGGGATGCGTGTATGTAGGCGGAGGGGCCGGTGCAGAGGATGCGGTGTATGTAGGCGGAGGGGCCGGT
>NW_027445271.1:0-63096 GCF_048569485.1 Anomaloglossus baeobatrachus
AGATTCGAACTCAGGATCTCCTGTTTACAAGACAGGCACTTTAACCAACTAAGCCACAGCACCACTTTGTGTAAGATTAGAAAAGCACTACTGGTAGAGTCGCCCTCACCTCATGTCTTTCAGTGTCCTTGAATGTCTAGAGATAGACGACTAATGCAAATTCTTTCTTTACTGGACTAATTTTCAGGGCTTCAATTGTGACAAAAAATACAATCTTGATTAAATTACTGATATTAAAACCCTAAACTTTAGTTAATCTTTGATAAAGTTTGAGCTAATCTAACTCTTGACATAATCCACTGTCGTAGGTGTGATAAGAGGCACTTTGCCAGAAGCTCATACACAATCTTTAGTGAAATTGCACAGACTTGTCAAAATCCTCATTAGATCACATCATCTGGCTACAGACTCTTCCTGTAGACGAGCTGCCGAGTGGTTATGGCGTATGACTACTAATCCATTGTGCTCTGCATGCATGGTTTTTGAATCCCATACTTGTTGAAGTAATCTTCATCTCCAATGTTGAAACTCTAAATTATCTTTTTCAGCCCAAGCAGTGAATATTTCCAGCATTTCCTGTTCAAGAAGGCTGCTATCAAACTTTTCTAACATTTCAGTCTGGCAAAAGTAAACCCACTGTTTTCATTTGGCATGCTTGATGCCATCCTACATTGGCTGACATCTTCTTCCTTTTGAGTACTTAGACAACACAGATTTAGAATCTCTCCATTGCACTATCTAAGGAAGGGATATGAGAAAGACAAGTTTGACTTTATAGTATTTTTACAAGGAATGTACATTGTTAAACATAGAAACTTCAGTACTGAGGCTATGAAAAGAAGGCACTGCTGAGATTCGAACTCAGGATCTCCTGTTTACAAGACAGGCGCTTTAACCACCTAAGCCACAGCACCACTTTGTGTAAGATTAGAAAAGCACTACTGGTAGAGTCGCCCTCACCTCATGTCTTTCAGTGTCCTTGAATGTCTAGAGATAGACGACTAATGCAAATTCTTTCTTTACTGGACTAATTTTCAGGGCTTCAATTGTGACAAAAAATACAATCTTGATTAAATTACTGATATTAAAACCCTAAACTTTAGTTAATCTTTGATAAAGTTTGAGCTAATCTAACTCTTGACATAATCCACTGTCGTAGGTGTGATAATAGGCACTTTGCCAGAAGCTCATACACAATCTTTAGTGAAATTGCACAGACTTGTCAAAATCCTCATTAGATCACATCATCTGGCTGCAGACTCTTCCTGTAGACGAGCTGCCGAGTGGTTATGGCGTATGACTACTAATCCATTGTGCTCTGCATGCATGGTTTTTGAATCCCATACTTGTTGAAGTAATCTTCATCTCCAATGTTGAAACTCTAAATTATCTTTTTCAGCCCAAGCAGTGAATATTTCCAGCATTTCCTGTTCAAGAAGGCTGCTATCAAACTTTTCTAACATTTCAGTCTGGCAAAAGTAAACCCACTGTTTTCATTTGGCATGCTTGATGCCATCCTACATTGGCTGACATCTTCTTCCTTTTGAGTACTTAGACAACACAGATTTAGAATCTCTCCATTGCACTATCTAAGGAAGGGATATGAGAAAGACAAGTTTGACTTTATAGTATTTTTACAAGGAATGTACATTGTTAAACATAGAAACTTCAGTACTGAGGCTATGAAAAGAAGGCACTGCTGAGATTCAAACTCAGGATCTCCTGTTTACAAGACAGGCGCTTTAACCAACTAAGCCACAGCACCACTTTGTGTAAGATTAGAAAAGCACTACTGGTAGAGTCGCCCTCACCTCATGTCTTTCAGTGTCCTTGAATGTCTAGAGATAGACGACTAATGCAAATTCTTTCTTTACTGGACTAATTTTCAGGGCTTCAATTGTGACAAAAAATACAATCTTGATTAAATTACTGATATTAAAACCCTAAACTTTAGTTAATCTTTGATAAAGTTTGAGCTAATCTAACTCTTGACATAATCCACTGTCGTAGGTGTGATAAGAGGCACTTTGCCAGAAGCTCATACACAATCTTTAGTGAAATTGCACAGACTTGTCAAAATCCTCATTAGATCACATCATCTGGCTACAGACTCTTCCTGTAGACGAGCTGCCGAGTGGTTATGGCGTATGACTACTAATCCATTGTGCTCTGCATGCATGGTTTTTGAATCCCATACTTGTTGAAGTAATATTCATCTCCAATGTTGAAACTCTAAATTATCTTTTTCAGCCCAAGCAGTGAATATTTCCAGCATTTCCTGTTCAAGAAGGCTGCTATCAAACTTTTCTAGCATTTCAGTCTGGCAAAAGTAAACCCACTGTTTTCATTTGGCATGCTTGATGCCATCCTACATTGGCTGACATCTTCTTCCTTTTGAGTACTTAGACAACACAGATTTAGAATCTCTCCATTGCACTATCTAAGGAAGGGATATGAGAAAGACAAGTTTGACTTTATAGTATTTTTACAAGGAATGTACATTGTTAAACATAGAAACTTCAGTACTGAGGCTATGAAAAGAAGGCACTGCTGAGATTCGAACTCAGGATCTCCTGTTTACAAGACAGGCGCTTTAACCAACTAAGTCACAGCACCACTTTGTGTAAGATTAGAAAAGCACTACTGGTAGAGTCGCCCTCACCTCATGTCTTTCAGTGTCCTTGAATGTCTAGAGATAGACGACTAATGCAAATTCTTTCTTTACTGGACTAATTTTCAGGGCTTCAATTGTGACAAAAAATACAATCTTGATTAAATTACTGATATTAAAACCCTAAACTTTAGTTAATCTTTGATAAAGTTTGAGCTAATCTAACTCTTGACATAATCCACTGTCGTAGGTGTGATAAGAGGCACTTTGCCAGAAGCTCATACACAATCTTTAGTGAAATTGCACAGACTTGTCAAAATCCTCATTAGATCACATCATCTGGCTACAGACTCTTCCTGTAGACGAGCTGCCGAGTGGTTATGGCGTATGACTACTAATCCATTGTGCTCTGCATGCATGGTTTTTGAATCCCATACTTGTTGAAGTAATCTTCATCTCCAATGTTGAAACTCTAAATTATCTTTTTCAGCCCAAGCAGTGAATATTTCCAGCATTTCCTGTTCAAGAAGGCTGCTATCAAACTTTTCTAACATTTCAGTCTGGCAAAAGTAAACCCACTGTTTTCATTTGGCATGCTTGATGCCATCCTACATTGGCTGACATCTTCTTCCTTTTGAGTACTTAGACAACACAGATTTAGAATCTCTCCATTGCACTATCTAAGGAAGGGATATGAGAAAGACAAGTTTGACTTTATAGTATTTTTACAAGGAATGTACATTGTTAAACATAGAAACTTCAGTACTGAGGCTATGAAAAGAAGGCACTGCTGAGATTCGAACTCAGGATCTCCTGTTTACAAGACAGGCGCTTTAACCAACTAAGCCACAGCACCACTTTGTGTAAGATTAGAAAAGCACTACTGGTAGAGTCGCCCTCACCTCATGTCTTTCAGTGTCCTTGAATGTCTAGAGATAGACGACTAATGCAAATTCTTTCTTTACTGGACTAATTTTCAGGGCTTCAATAGTGACAAAAATTACAATCTTGATTAAATTACTGATATTAAAACCCTAAACTTTAGTTAATCTTTGAGAAAGTTTGAGCTAATCTAACTCTTGACATAATCCACTGTCGTAGGTGTGATAAGAGGCACTTTGCCAGAAGCTCATACACAATCTTTAGTGAAATTGCACAGACTTGTCAAAATCCTCATTAGATCACATCATCTGGCTGCAGACTCTTCCTGTAGACGAGCTGCCGAGTGGTTATGGCGTATGACTACTAATCCATTGTGCTCTGCATGCATGGTTTTTGAATCCCATACTTGTTGAAGTAATCTTCATCTCCAATGTTGAAACTCTAAATTATCTTTTTCAGCCCAAGCAGTGAATATTTCCAGCATTTCCTGTTCAAGAAGGCTGCTATCAAACTTTTCTAACATTTCAGTCTGGCAAAAGTAAACCCACTGTTTTCATTTGGCATGCTTGATGCCATTCTACATTGGCTGACATCTTCTTCCTTTTGAGTACTTAGACAACACAGATTTAGAATCTCTCCATTGCACTATCTAAGGAAGGGATATGAGAAAGACAAGTTTGACTTTATAGTATTTTTACAAGGAATGTACATTCTTAAACATAGAAACTTCAGTACTGAGGCTATGAAAAGAAGGCACTGCTGAGATTCGAACTCAGGATCTCCTGTTTACAAGACAGGCGCTTTAACCACCTAAGCCACAGCACCACTTTGTGTAAGATTAGAAAAGCACTACTGGTAGAGTCGCCCTCACCTCATGTCTTTCAGTGTCCTTGAATGTCTAGAGATAGACGACTAATGCAAATTCTTTCTTTACTGGACTAATTTTCAGGGCTTCAATTGTGACAAAAAATACAATCTTGATTAAATTACTGATATTAAAACCCTAAACTTTAGTTAATCTTTGATAAAGTTTGAGCTAATCTAACTCTTGACATAATCCACTGTCGTAGGTGTGATAATAGGCACTTTGCCAGAAGCTCATACACAATCTTTAGTGAAATTGCACAGACTTGTCAAAATCCTCATTAGATCACATCATCTGGCTGCAGACTCTTCCTGTAGACGAGCTGCCGAGTGGTTATGGCGTATGACTACTAATCCATTGTGCTCTGCATGCATGGTTTTTGAATCCCATACTTGTTGAAGTAATCTTCATCTCCAATGTTGAAACTCTAAATTATCTTTTTCAGCCCAAGCAGTGAATATTTCCAGCATTTCCTGTTCAAGAAGGCTGCTATCAAACTTTTCTAACATTTCAGTCTGGCAAAAGTAAACCCACTGTTTTCATTTGGCATGCTTGATGCCATCCTACATTGGCTGACATCTTCTTCCTTTTGAGTACTTAGACAACACAGATTTAGAATCTCTCCATTGCACTATCTAAGGAAGGGATATGAGAAAGACAAGTTTGACTTTATAGTATTTTTACAAGGAATGTACATTGTTAAACATAGAAACTTCAGTACTGAGGCTATGAAAAGAAGGCACTGCTGAGATTCAAACTCAGGATCTCCTGTTTACAAGACAGGCGCTTTAACCAACTAAGCCACAGCACCACTTTGTGTAAGATTAGAAAAGCACTACTGGTAGAGTCGCCCTCACCTCATGTCTTTCAGTGTCCTTGAATGTCTAGAGATAGACGACTAATGCAAATTCTTTCTTTACTGGACTAATTTTCAGGGCTTCAATTGTGACAAAAAATACAATCTTGATTAAATTACTGATATTAAAACCCTAAACTTTAGTTAATCTTTGATAAAGTTTGAGCTAATCTAACTCTTGACATAATCCACTGTCGTAGGTGTGATAAGAGGCACTTTGCCAGAAGCTCATACACAATCTTTAGTGAAATTGCACAGACTTGTCAAAATCCTCATTAGATCACATCATCTGGCTACAGACTCTTCCTGTAGACGAGCTGCCGAGTGGTTATGGCGTATGACTACTAATCCATTGTGCTCTGCATGCATGGTTTTTGAATCCCATACTTGTTGAAGTAATATTCATCTCCAATGTTGAAACTCTAAATTATCTTTTTCAGCCCAAGCAGTGAATATTTCCAGCATTTCCTGTTCAAGAAGGCTGCTATCAAACTTTTCTAGCATTTCAGTCTGGCAAAAGTAAACCCACTGTTTTCATTTGGCATGCTTGATGCCATCCTACATTGGCTGACATCTTCTTCCTTTTGAGTACTTAGACAACACAGATTTAGAATCTCTCCATTGCACTATCTAAGGAAGGGATATGAGAAAGACAAGTTTGACTTTATAGTATTTTTACAAGGAATGTACATTGTTAAACATAGAAACTTCAGTACTGAGGCTATGAAAAGAAGGCACTGCTGAGATTCGAACTCAGGATCTCCTGTTTACAAGACAGGCGCTTTAACCAACTAAGTCACAGCACCACTTTGTGTAAGATTAGAAAAGCACTACTGGTAGAGTCGCCCTCACCTCATGTCTTTCAGTGTCCTTGAATGTCTAGAGATAGACGACTAATGCAAATTCTTTCTTTACTGGACTAATTTTCAGGGCTTCAATTGTGACAAAAAATACAATCTTGATTAAATTACTGATATTAAAACCCTAAACTTTAGTTAATCTTTGATAAAGTTTGAGCTAATCTAACTCTTGACATAATCCACTGTCGTAGGTGTGATAAGAGGCACTTTGCCAGAAGCTCATACACAATCTTTAGTGAAATTGCACAGACTTGTCAAAATCCTCATTAGATCACATCATCTGGCTACAGACTCTTCCTGTAGACGAGCTGCCGAGTGGTTATGGCGTATGACTACTAATCCATTGTGCTCTGCATGCATGGTTTTTGAATCCCATACTTGTTGAAGTAATCTTCATCTCCAATGTTGAAACTCTAAATTATCTTTTTCAGCCCAAGCAGTGAATATTTCCAGCATTTCCTGTTCAAGAAGGCTGCTATCAAACTTTTCTAACATTTCAGTCTGGCAAAAGTAAACCCACTGTTTTCATTTGGCATGCTTGATGCCATCCTACATTGGCTGACATCTTCTTCCTTTTGAGTACTTAGACAACACAGATTTAGAATCTCTCCATTGCACTATCTAAGGAAGGGATATGAGAAAGACAAGTTTGACTTTATAGTATTTTTACAAGGAATGTACATTGTTAAACATAGAAACTTCAGTACTGAGGCTATGAAAAGAAGGCACTGCTGAGATTCGAACTCAGGATCTCCTGTTTACAAGACAGGCGCTTTAACCAACTAAGCCACAGCACCACTTTGTGTAAGATTAGAAAAGCACTACTGGTAGAGTCGCCCTCACCTCATGTCTTTCAGTGTCCTTGAATGTCTAGAGATAGACGACTAATGCAAATTCTTTCTTTACTGGACTAATTTTCAGGGCTTCAATAGTGACAAAAATTACAATCTTGATTAAATTACTGATATTAAAACCCTAAACTTTAGTTAATCTTTGAGAAAGTTTGAGCTAATCTAACTCTTGACATAATCCACTGTCGTAGGTGTGATAAGAGGCACTTTGCCAGAAGCTCATACACAATCTTTAGTGAAATTGCACAGACTTGTCAAAATCCTCATTAGATCACATCATCTGGCTGCAGACTCTTCCTGTAGACGAGCTGCCGAGTGGTTATGGCGTATGACTACTAATCCATTGTGCTCTGCATGCATGGTTTTTGAATCCCATACTTGTTGAAGTAATCTTCATCTCCAATGTTGAAACTCTAAATTATCTTTTTCAGCCCAAGCAGTGAATATTTCCAGCATTTCCTGTTCAAGAAGGCTGCTATCAAACTTTTCTAACATTTCAGTCTGGCAAAAGTAAACCCACTGTTTTCATTTGGCATGCTTGATGCCATCCTACATTGGCTGACATCTTCTTCCTTTTGAGTACTTAGACAACACAGATTTAGAATCTCTCCATTGCACTATCTAAGGAAGGGATATGAGAAAGACAAGTTTGACTTTATAGTATTTTTACAAGGAATGTACATTCTTAAACATAGAAACTTCAGTACTGAGGCTATGAAAAGAAGGCACTGCTGAGATTCGAACTCAGGATCTCCTGTTTACAAGACAGGCGCTTTAACCACCTAAGCCACAGCACCACTTTGTGTAAGATTAGAAAAGCACTACTGGTAGAGTCGCCCTCACCTCATGTCTTTCAGTGTCCTTGAATGTCTAGAGATAGACGACTAATGCAAATTCTTTCTTTACTGGACTAATTTTCAGGGCTTCAATTGTGACAAAAAATACAATCTTGATTAAATTACTGATATTAAAACCCTAAACTTTAGTTAATCTTTGATAAAGTTTGAGCTAATCTAACTCTTGACATAATCCACTGTCGTAGGTGTGATAATAGGCACTTTGCCAGAAGCTCATACACAATCTTTAGTGAAATTGCACAGACTTGTCAAAATCCTCATTAGATCACATCATCTGGCTGCAGACTCTTCCTGTAGACGAGCTGCCGAGTGGTTATGGCGTATGACTACTAATCCATTGTGCTCTGCATGCATGGTTTTTGAATCCCATACTTGTTGAAGTAATCTTCATCTCCAATGTTGAAACTCTAAATTATCTTTTTCAGCCCAAGCAGTGAATATTTCCAGCATTTCCTGTTCAAGAAGGCTGCTATCAAACTTTTCTAACATTTCAGTCTGGCAAAAGTAAACCCACTGTTTTCATTTGGCATGCTTGATGCCATCCTACATTGGCTGACATCTTCTTCCTTTTGAGTACTTAGACAACACAGATTTAGAATCTCTCCATTGCACTATCTAAGGAAGGGATATGAGAAAGACAAGTTTGACTTTATAGTATTTTTACAAGGAATGTACATTGTTAAACATAGAAACTTCAGTACTGAGGCTATGAAAAGAAGGCACTGCTGAGATTCAAACTCAGGATCTCCTGTTTACAAGACAGGCGCTTTAACCAACTAAGCCACAGCACCACTTTGTGTAAGATTAGAAAAGCACTACTGGTAGAGTCGCCCTCACCTCATGTCTTTCAGTGTCCTTGAATGTCTAGAGATAGACGACTAATGCAAATTCTTTCTTTACTGGACTAATTTTCAGGGCTTCAATTGTGACAAAAAATACAATCTTGATTAAATTACTGATATTAAAACCCTAAACTTTAGTTAATCTTTGATAAAGTTTGAGCTAATCTAACTCTTGACATAATCCACTGTCGTAGGTGTGATAAGAGGCACTTTGCCAGAAGCTCATACACAATCTTTAGTGAAATTGCACAGACTTGTCAAAATCCTCATTAGATCACATCATCTGGCTACAGACTCTTCCTGTAGACGAGCTGCCGAGTGGTTATGGCGTATGACTACTAATCCATTGTGCTCTGCATGCATGGTTTTTGAATCCCATACTTGTTGAAGTAATATTCATCTCCAATGTTGAAACTCTAAATTATCTTTTTCAGCCCAAGCAGTGAATATTTCCAGCATTTCCTGTTCAAGAAGGCTGCTATCAAACTTTTCTAGCATTTCAGTCTGGCAAAAGTAAACCCACTGTTTTCATTTGGCATGCTTGATGCCATCCTACATTGGCTGACATCTTCTTCCTTTTGAGTACTTAGACAACACAGATTTAGAATCTCTCCATTGCACTATCTAAGGAAGGGATATGAGAAAGACAAGTTTGACTTTATAGTATTTTTACAAGGAATGTACATTGTTAAACATAGAAACTTCAGTACTGAGGCTATGAAAAGAAGGCACTGCTGAGATTCGAACTCAGGATCTCCTGTTTACAAGACAGGCGCTTTAACCAACTAAGTCACAGCACCACTTTGTGTAAGATTAGAAAAGCACTACTGGTAGAGTCGCCCTCACCTCATGTCTTTCAGTGTCCTTGAATGTCTAGAGATAGACGACTAATGCAAATTCTTTCTTTACTGGACTAATTTTCAGGGCTTCAATTGTGACAAAAAATACAATCTTGATTAAATTACTGATATTAAAACCCTAAACTTTAGTTAATCTTTGATAAAGTTTGAGCTAATCTAACTCTTGACATAATCCACTGTCGTAGGTGTGATAAGAGGCACTTTGCCAGAAGCTCATACACAATCTTTAGTGAAATTGCACAGACTTGTCAAAATCCTCATTAGATCACATCATCTGGCTACAGACTCTTCCTGTAGACGAGCTGCCGAGTGGTTATGGCGTATGACTACTAATCCATTGTGCTCTGCATGCATGGTTTTTGAATCCCATACTTGTTGAAGTAATCTTCATCTCCAATGTTGAAACTCTAAATTATCTTTTTCAGCCCAAGCAGTGAATATTTCCAGCATTTCCTGTTCAAGAAGGCTGCTATCAAACTTTTCTAACATTTCAGTCTGGCAAAAGTAAACCCACTGTTTTCATTTGGCATGCTTGATGCCATCCTACATTGGCTGACATCTTCTTCCTTTTGAGTACTTAGACAACACAGATTTAGAATCTCTCCATTGCACTATCTAAGGAAGGGATATGAGAAAGACAAGTTTGACTTTATAGTATTTTTACAAGGAATGTACATTGTTAAACATAGAAACTTCAGTACTGAGGCTATGAAAAGAAGGCACTGCTGAGATTCGAACTCAGGATCTCCTGTTTACAAGACAGGCGCTTTAACCAACTAAGCCACAGCACCACTTTGTGTAAGATTAGAAAAGCACTACTGGTAGAGTCGCCCTCACCTCATGTCTTTCAGTGTCCTTGAATGTCTAGAGATAGACGACTAATGCAAATTCTTTCTTTACTGGACTAATTTTCAGGGCTTCAATAGTGACAAAAATTACAATCTTGATTAAATTACTGATATTAAAACCCTAAACTTTAGTTAATCTTTGAGAAAGTTTGAGCTAATCTAACTCTTGACATAATCCACTGTCGTAGGTGTGATAAGAGGCACTTTGCCAGAAGCTCATACACAATCTTTAGTGAAATTGCACAGACTTGTCAAAATCCTCATTAGATCACATCATCTGGCTGCAGACTCTTCCTGTAGACGAGCTGCCGAGTGGTTATGGCGTATGACTACTAATCCATTGTGCTCTGCATGCATGGTTTTTGAATCCCATACTTGTTGAAGTAATCTTCATCTCCAATGTTGAAACTCTAAATTATCTTTTTCAGCCCAAGCAGTGAATATTTCCAGCATTTCCTGTTCAAGAAGGCTGCTATCAAACTTTTCTAACATTTCAGTCTGGCAAAAGTAAACCCACTGTTTTCATTTGGCATGCTTGATGCCATCCTACATTGGCTGACATCTTCTTCCTTTTGAGTACTTAGACAACACAGATTTAGAATCTCTCCATTGCACTATCTAAGGAAGGGATATGAGAAAGACAAGTTTGACTTTATAGTATTTTTACAAGGAATGTACATTGTTAAACATAGAAACTTCAGTACTGAGGCTATGAAAAGAAGGCACTGCTGAGATTCAAACTCAGGATCTCCTGTTTACAAGACAGGCGCTTTAACCAACTAAGCCACAGCACCACTTTGTGTAAGATTAGAAAAGCACTACTGGTAGAGTCGCCCTCACCTCATGTCTTTCAGTGTCCTTGAATGTCTAGAGATAGACGACTAATGCAAATTCTTTCTTTACTGGACTAATTTTCAGGGCTTCAATTGTGACAAAAAATACAATCTTGATTAAATTACTGATATTAAAACCCTAAACTTTAGTTAATCTTTGATAAAGTTTGAGCTAATCTAACTCTTGACATAATCCACTGTC
Source organism: Anomaloglossus baeobatrachus (assembly GCF_048569485.1). Lineage (NCBI taxonomy): Eukaryota > Metazoa > Chordata > Amphibia > Anura > Aromobatidae > Anomaloglossus > Anomaloglossus baeobatrachus. The sequence continues at coordinate 11,368 of NW_027445271.1, forward strand.
GTAGGTGTGATAAGAGGCACTTTGCCAGAAGCTCATACACAATCTTTAGTGAAATTGCACAGACTTGTCAAAATCCTCATTAGATCACATCATCTGGCTACAGACTCTTCCTGTAGACGAGCTGCCGAGTGGTTATGGCGTATGACTACTAATCCATTGTGCTCTGCATGCATGGTTTTTGAATCCCATACTTGTTGAAGTAATATTCATCTCCAATGTTGAAACTCTAAATTATCTTTTTCAGCCCAAGCAGTGAATATTTCCAGCATTTCCTGTTCAAGAAGGCTGCTATCAAACTTTTCTAGCATTTCAGTCTGGCAAAAGTAAACCCACTGTTTTCATTTGGCATGCTTGATGCCATCCTACATTGGCTGACATCTTCTTCCTTTTGAGTACTTAGACAACACAGATTTAGAATCTCTCCATTGCACTATCTAAGGAAGGGATATGAGAAAGACAAGTTTGACTTTATAGTATTTTTACAAGGAATGTACATTGTTAAACATAGAAACTTCAGTACTGAGGCTATGAAAAGAAGGCACTGCTGAGATTCGAACTCAGGATCTCCTGTTTACAAGACAGGCGCTTTAACCAACTAAGCCACAGCACCACTTTGTGTAAGATTAGAAAAGCACTACTGGTAGAGTCGCCCTCACCTCATGTCTTTCAGTGTCCTTGAATGTCTAGAGATAGACGACTAATGCAAATTCTTTCTTTACTGGACTAATTTTCAGGGCTTCAATTGTGACAAAAAATACAATCTTGATTAAATTACTGATATTAAAACCCTAAACTTTAGTTAATCTTTGATAAAGTTTGAGCTAATCTAACTCTTGACATAATCCACTGTCGTAGGTGTGATAAGAGGCACTTTGCCAGAAGCTCATACACAATCTTTAGTGAAATTGCACAGACTTGTCAAAATCCTCATTAGATCACATCATCTGGCTACAGACTCTTCCTGTAGACGAGCTGCCGAGTGGTTATGGCGTATGACTACTAATCCATTGTGCTCTGCATGCATGGTTTTTGAATCCCATACTTGTTGAAGTAATCTTCATCTCCAATGTTGAAACTCTAAATTATCTTTTTCAGCCCAAGCAGTGAATATTTCCAGCATTTCCTGTTCAAGAAGGCTGCTATCAAACTTTTCTAACATTTCAGTCTGGCAAAAGTAAACCCACTGTTTTCATTTGGCATGCTTGATGCCATCCTACATTGGCTGACATCTTCTTCCTTTTGAGTACTTAGACAACACAGATTTAGAATCTCTCCATTGCACTATCTAAGGAAGGGATATGAGAAAGACAAGTTTGACTTTATAGTATTTTTACAAGGAATGTACATTGTTAAACATAGAAACTTCAGTACTGAGGCTATGAAAAGAAGGCACTGCTGAGATTCAAACTCAGGATCTCCTGTTTACAAGACAGGCGCTTTAACCAACTAAGCCACAGCACCACTTTGTGTAAGATTAGAAAAGCACTACTGGTAGAGTCGCCCTCACCTCATGTCTTTCAGTGTCCTTGAATGTCTAGAGATAGACGACTAATGCAAATTCTTTCTTTACTGGACTAATTTTCAGGGCTTCAATTGTGACAAAAAATACAATCTTGATTAAATTACTGATATTAAAACCCTAAACTTTAGTTAATCTTTGATAAAGTTTGAGCTAATCTAACTCTTGACATAATCCACTGTCGTAGGTGTGATAAGAGGCACTTTGCCAGAAGCTCATACACAATCTTTAGTGAAATTGCACAGACTTGTCAAAATCCTCATTAGATCACATCATCTGGCTACAGACTCTTCCTGTAGACGAGCTGCCGAGTGGTTATGGCGTATGACTACTAATCCATTGTGCTCTGCATGCATGGTTTTTGAATCCCATACTTGTTGAAGTAATATTCATCTCCAATGTTGAAACTCTAAATTATCTTTTTCAGCCCAAGCAGTGAATATTTCCAGCATTTCCTGTTCAAGAAGGCTGCTATCAAACTTTTCTAGCATTTCAGTCTGGCAAAAGTAAACCCACTGTTTTCATTTGGCATGCTTGATGCCATCCTACATTGGCTGACATCTTCTTCCTTTTGAGTACTTAGACAACACAGATTTAGAATCTCTCCATTGCACTATCTAAGGAAGGGATATGAGAAAGACAAGTTTGACTTTATAGTATTTTTACAAGGAATGTACATTGTTAAACATAGAAACTTCAGTACTGAGGCTATGAAAAGAAGGCACTGCTGAGATTCGAACTCAGGATCTCCTGTTTACAAGACAGGCGCTTTAACCAACTAAGCCACAGCACCACTTTGTGTAAGATTAGAAAAGCACTACTGGTAGAGTCGCCCTCACCTCATGTCTTTCAGTGTCCTTGAATGTCTAGAGATAGACGACTAATGCAAATTCTTTCTTTACTGGACTAATTTTCAGGGCTTCAATTGTGACAAAAAATACAATCTTGATTAAATTACTGATATTAAAACCCTAAACTTTAGTTAATCTTTGATAAAGTTTGAGCTAATCTAACTCTTGACATAATCCACTGTCGTAGGTGTGATAAGAGGCACTTTGCCAGAAGCTCATACACAATCTTTAGTGAAATTGCACAGACTTGTCAAAATCCTCATTAGATCACATCATCTGGCTACAGACTCTTCCTGTAGACGAGCTGCCGAGTGGTTATGGCGTATGACTACTAATCCATTGTGCTCTGCATGCATGGTTTTTGAATCCCATACTTGTTGAAGTAATCTTCATCTCCAATGTTGAAACTCTAAATTATCTTTTTCAGCCCAAGCAGTGAATATTTCCAGCATTTCCTGTTCAAGAAGGCTGCTATCAAACTTTTCTAACATTTCAGTCTGGCAAAAGTAAACCCACTGTTTTCATTTGGCATGCTTGATGCCATCCTACATTGGCTGACATCTTCTTCCTTTTGAGTACTTAGACAACACAGATTTAGAATCTCTCCATTGCACTATCTAAGGAAGGGATATGAGAAAGACAAGTTTGACTTTATAGTATTTTTACAAGGAATGTACATTGTTAAACATAGAAACTTCAGTACTGAGGCTATGAAAAGAAGGCACTGCTGAGATTCGAACTCAGGATCTCCTGTTTACAAGACAGGCGCTTTAACCAACTAAGCCACAGCACCACTTTGTGTAAGATTAGAAAAGCACTACTGGTAGAGTCGCCCTCACCTCATGTCTTTCAGTGTCCTTGAATGTCTAGAGATAGACGACTAATGCAAATTCTTTCTTTACTGGACTAATTTTCAGGGCTTCAATAGTGACAAAAATTACAATCTTGATTAAATTACTGATATTAAAACCCTAAACTTTAGTTAATCTTTGAGAAAGTTTGAGCTAATCTAACTCTTGACATAATCCACTGTCGTAGGTGTGATAAGAGGCACTTTGCCAGAAGCTCATACACAATCTTTAGTGAAATTGCACAGACTTTTCAAAATCCTCATTAGATCACATCATCTGGCTACAGACTCTTCCTGTTGACGAGCTGCCGAGTGGTTATGGCCTATGACTACTAATCCATTGTGCTCTGCATGCATGGTTTTTGAATCCCATACTTGTTGAAGTAATCTTCATCTCCAATGTTGAAACTCTAAATTATCTTTTTCAGCCCAAGCAGTGAATATTTCCAGCATTTCCTGTTCAAGAAGGCTGCTATCAAACTTTTCTAACATTTCAGTCTGGCAAAAGTAAACCCACTGTTTTCATTTGGCATGCTTGATGCCATCCTACATTGGCTGACATCTTCTTCCTTTTGAGTACTTAGACAACACAGATTTAGAATCTCTCCATTGCACTATCTAAGGAAGGGATATGAGAAAGACAAGTTTGACTTTATAGTATTTTTACAAGGAATGTACATTGTTAAACATAGAAACTTCAGTACTGAGGCTATGAAAAGAAGGCACTGCTGAGATTCAAACTCAGGATCTCCTGTTTACAAGACAGGCGCTTTAACCAACTAAGCCACAGCACCACTTTGTGTAAGATTAGAAAAGCACTACTGGTAGAGTCGCCCTCACCTCATGTCTTTCAGTGTCCTTGAATGTCTAGAGATAGACGACTAATGCAAATTCTTTCTTTACTGGACTAATTTTCAGGGCTTCAATTGTGACAAAAAATACAATCTTGATTAAATTACTGATATTAAAACCCTAAACTTTAGTTAATCTTTGATAAAGTTTGAGCTAATCTAACTCTTGACATAATCCACTGTCGTAGGTGTGATAAGAGGCACTTTGCCAGAAGCTCATACACAATCTTTAGTGAAATTGCACAGACTTGTCAAAATCCTCATTAGATCACATCATCTGGCTACAGACTCTTCCTGTAGACGAGCTGCCGAGTGGTTATGGCGTATGACTACTAATCCATTGTGCTCTGCATGCATGGTTTTTGAATCCCATACTTGTTGAAGTAATATTCATCTCCAATGTTGAAACTCTAAATTATCTTTTTCAGCCCAAGCAGTGAATATTTCCAGCATTTCCTGTTCAAGAAGGCTGCTATCAAACTTTTCTAGCATTTCAGTCTGGCAAAAGTAAACCCACTGTTTTCATTTGGCATGCTTGATGCCATCCTACATTGGCTGACATCTTCTTCCTTTTGAGTACTTAGACAACACAGATTTAGAATCTCTCCATTGCACTATCTAAGGAAGGGATATGAGAAAGACAAGTTTGACTTTATAGTATTTTTACAAGGAATGTACATTGTTAAACATAGAAACTTCAGTACTGAGGCTATGAAAAGAAGGCACTGCTGAGATTCGAACTCAGGATCTCCTGTTTACAAGACAGGCGCTTTAACCAACTAAGCCACAGCACCACTTTGTGTAAGATTAGAAAAGCACTACTGGTAGAGTCGCCCTCACCTCATGTCTTTCAGTGTCCTTGAATGTCTAGAGATAGACGACTAATGCAAATTCTTTCTTTACTGGACTAATTTTCAGGGCTTCAATTGTGACAAAAAATACAATCTTGATTAAATTACTGATATTAAAACCCTAAACTTTAGTTAATCTTTGATAAAGTTTGAGCTAATCTAACTCTTGACATAATCCACTGTCGTAGGTGTGATAAGAGGCACTTTGCCAGAAGCTCATACACAATCTTTAGTGAAATTGCACAGACTTGTCAAAATCCTCATTAGATCACATCATCTGGCTACAGACTCTTCCTGTAGACGAGCTGCCGAGTGGTTATGGCGTATGACTACTAATCCATTGTGCTCTGCATGCATGGTTTTTGAATCCCATACTTGTTGAAGTAATCTTCATCTCCAATGTTGAAACTCTAAATTATCTTTTTCAGCCCAAGCAGTGAATATTTCCAGCATTTCCTGTTCAAGAAGGCTGCTATCAAACTTTTCTAACATTTCAGTCTGGCAAAAGTAAACCCACTGTTTTCATTTGGCATGCTTGATGCCATCCTACATTGGCTGACATCTTCTTCCTTTTGAGTACTTAGACAACACAGATTTAGAATCTCTCCATTGCACTATCTAAGGAAGGGATATGAGAAAGACAAGTTTGACTTTATAGTATTTTTACAAGGAATGTACATTGTTAAACATAGAAACTTCAGTACTGAGGCTATGAAAAGAAGGCACTGCTGAGATTCGAACTCAGGATCTCCTGTTTACAAGACAGGCGCTTTAACCAACTAAGCCACAGCACCACTTTGTGTAAGATTAGAAAAGCACTACTGGTAGAGTCGCCCTCACCTCATGTCTTTCAGTGTCCTTGAATGTCTAGAGATAGACGACTAATGCAAATTCTTTCTTTACTGGACTAATTTTCAGGGCTTCAATAGTGACAAAAATTACAATCTTGATTAAATTACTGATATTAAAACCCTAAACTTTAGTTAATCTTTGAGAAAGTTTGAGCTAATCTAACTCTTGACATAATCCACTGTCGTAGGTGTGATAAGAGGCACTTTGCCAGAAGCTCATACACAATCTTTAGTGAAATTGCACAGACTTTTCAAAATCCTCATTAGATCACATCATCTGGCTACAGACTCTTCCTGTTGACGAGCTGCCGAGTGGTTATGGCCTATGACTACTAATCCATTGTGCTCTGCATGCATGGTTTTTGAATCCCATACTTGTTGAAGTAATCTTCATCTCCAATGTTGAAACTCTAAATTATCTTTTTCAGCCCAAGCAGTGAATATTTCCAGCATTTCCTGTTCAAGAAGGCTGCTATCAAACTTTTCTAACATTTCAGTCTGGCAAAAGTAAACCCACTGTTTTCATTTGGCATGCTTGATGACATCCTACATTGGCTGACATCTTCTTCCTTTTGAGTACTTAGACAACACAGATTTAGAATCTCTCCATTGCACTATCTAAGGAAGGGATATGAGAAAGACAAGTTTGACTTTATAGTATTTTTACAAGGAAAGTACTTTGTTAAACATAGAAACTTCAGTACTGAGGCTATGAAAAGAAGGCACTGCTGAGATTCGAACTCAGGATCTCCTGTTTACAAGACAGGCGCTTTAACCAACTAAGCCACAGCACCACTTTGTGTAAGATTAGAAAAGCACTACTGGTAGAGTCGCCCTCACCTCATGTCTTTCAGTGTCCTTGAATGTCTAGAGATAGACGACTAATGCAAATTCTTTCTTTACTGGACTAATTTTCAGGGCTTCAATTGTGACAAAAAATACAATCTTGATTAAATTACTGATATTAAAACCCTAAACTTTAGTTAATCTTTGATAAAGTTTGAGCTAATCTAACTCTTGACATAATCCACTGTCGTAGGTGTGATAAGAGGCACTTTGCCAGAAGCTCATACACAATCTTTAGTGAAATTGCACAGACTTGTCAAAATCCTCATTAGATCACATCATCTGGCTACAGACTCTTCCTGTAGACGAGCTGCCGAGTGGTTATGGCGTATGACTACTAATCCATTGTGCTCTGCATGCATGGTTTTTGAATCCCATACTTGTTGAAGTAATCTTCATCTCCAATGTTGAAACTCTAAATTATCTTTTTCAGCCCAAGCAGTGAATATTTCCAGCATTTCCTGTTCAAGAAGGCTGCTATCAAACTTTTCTAACATTTCAGTCTGGCAAAAGTAAACCCACTGTTTTCATTTGGCATGCTTGATGCCATCCTACATTGGCTGACATCTTCTTCCTTTTGAGTACTTAGACAACACAGATTTAGAATCTCTCCATTGCACTATCTAAGGAAGGGATATGAGAAAGACAAGTTTGACTTTATAGTATTTTTACAAGGAATGTACATTGTTAAACATAGAAACTTCAGTACTGAGGCTATGAAAAGAAGGCACTGCTGAGATTCGAACTCAGGATCTCCTGTTTACAAGACAGGCGCTTTAACCAACTAAGCCACAGCACCACTTTGTGTAAGATTAGAAAAGCACTACTGGTAGAGTCGCCCTCACCTCATGTCTTTCAGTGTCCTTGAATGTCTAGAGATAGACGACTAATGCAAATTCTTTCTTTACTGGACTAATTTTCAGGGCTTCAATAGTGACAAAAATTACAATCTTGATTAAATTACTGATATTAAAACCCTAAACTTTAGTTAATCTTTGAGAAAGTTTGAGCTAATCTAACTCTTGACATAATCCACTGTCGTAGGTGTGATAAGAGGCACTTTGCCAGAAGCTCATACACAATCTTTAGTGAAATTGCACAGACTTTTCAAAATCCTCATTAGATCACATCATCTGGCTACAGACTCTTCCTGTTGACGAGCTGCCGAGTGGTTATGGCCTATGACTACTAATCCATTGTGCTCTGCATGCATGGTTTTTGAATCCCATACTTGTTGAAGTAATCTTCATCTCCAATGTTGAAACTCTAAATTATCTTTTTCAGCCCAAGCAGTGAATATTTCCAGCATTTCCTGTTCAAGAAGGCTGCTATCAAACTTTTCTAACATTTCAGTCTGGCAAAAGTAAACCCACTGTTTTCATTTGGCATGCTTGATGCCATCCTACATTGGCTGACATCTTCTTCCTTTTGAGTACTTAGACAACACAGATTTAGAATCTCTCCATTGCACTATCTAAGGAAGGGATATGAGAAAGACAAGTTTGACTTTATAGTATTTTTACAAGGAATGTACATTGTTAAACATAGAAACTTCAGTACTGAGGCTATGAAAAGAAGGCACTGCTGAGATTCAAACTCAGGATCTCCTGTTTACAAGACAGGCGCTTTAACCAACTAAGCCACAGCACCACTTTGTGTAAGATTAGAAAAGCACTACTGGTAGAGTCGCCCTCACCTCATGTCTTTCAGTGTCCTTGAATGTCTAGAGATAGACGACTAATGCAAATTCTTTCTTTACTGGACTAATTTTCAGGGCTTCAATTGTGACAAAAAATACAATCTTGATTAAATTACTGATATTAAAACCCTAAACTTTAGTTAATCTTTGATAAAGTTTGAGCTAATCTAACTCTTGACATAATCCACTGTCGTAGGTGTGATAAGAGGCACTTTGCCAGAAGCTCATACACAATCTTTAGTGAAATTGCACAGACTTGTCAAAATCCTCATTAGATCACATCATCTGGCTACAGACTCTTCCTGTAGACGAGCTGCCGAGTGGTTATGGCGTATGACTACTAATCCATTGTGCTCTGCATGCATGGTTTTTGAATCCCATACTTGTTGAAGTAATATTCATCTCCAATGTTGAAACTCTAAATTATCTTTTTCAGCCCAAGCAGTGAATATTTCCAGCATTTCCTGTTCAAGAAGGCTGCTATCAAACTTTTCTAGCATTTCAGTCTGGCAAAAGTAAACCCACTGTTTTCATTTGGCATGCTTGATGCCATCCTACATTGGCTGACATCTTCTTCCTTTTGAGTACTTAGACAACACAGATTTAGAATCTCTCCATTGCACTATCTAAGGAAGGGATATGAGAAAGACAAGTTTGACTTTATAGTATTTTTACAAGGAATGTACATTGTTAAACATAGAAACTTCAGTACTGAGGCTATGAAAAGAAGGCACTGCTGAGATTCGAACTCAGGATCTCCTGTTTACAAGACAGGCGCTTTAACCAACTAAGCCACAGCACCACTTTGTGTAAGATTAGAAAAGCACTACTGGTAGAGTCGCCCTCACCTCATGTCTTTCAGTGTCCTTGAATGTCTAGAGATAGACGACTAATGCAAATTCTTTCTTTACTGGACTAATTTTCAGGGCTTCAATTGTGACAAAAAATACAATCTTGATTAAATTACTGATATTAAAACCCTAAACTTTAGTTAATCTTTGATAAAGTTTGAGCTAATCTAACTCTTGACATAATCCACTGTCGTAGGTGTGATAAGAGGCACTTTGCCAGAAGCTCATACACAATCTTTAGTGAAATTGCACAGACTTGTCAAAATCCTCATTAGATCACATCATCTGGCTACAGACTCTTCCTGTAGACGAGCTGCCGAGTGGTTATGGCGTATGACTACTAATCCATTGTGCTCTGCATGCATGGTTTTTGAATCCCATACTTGTTGAAGTAATCTTCATCTCCAATGTTGAAACTCTAAATTATCTTTTTCAGCCCAAGCAGTGAATATTTCCAGCATTTCCTGTTCAAGAAGGCTGCTATCAAACTTTTCTAACATTTCAGTCTGGCAAAAGTAAACCCACTGTTTTCATTTGGCATGCTTGATGCCATCCTACATTGGCTGACATCTTCTTCCTTTTGAGTACTTAGACAACACAGATTTAGAATCTCTCCATTGCACTATCTAAGGAAGGGATATGAGAAAGACAAGTTTGACTTTATAGTATTTTTACAAGGAATGTACATTGTTAAACATAGAAACTTCAGTACTGAGGCTATGAAAAGAAGGCACTGCTGAGATTCGAACTCAGGATCTCCTGTTTACAAGACAGGCGCTTTAACCAACTAAGCCACAGCACCACTTTGTGTAAGATTAGAAAAGCACTACTGGTAGAGTCGCCCTCACCTCATGTCTTTCAGTGTCCTTGAATGTCTAGAGATAGACGACTAATGCAAATTCTTTCTTTACTGGACTAATTTTCAGGGCTTCAATAGTGACAAAAATTACAATCTTGATTAAATTACTGATATTAAAACCCTAAACTTTAGTTAATCTTTGAGAAAGTTTGAGCTAATCTAACTCTTGACATAATCCACTGTCGTAGGTGTGATAAGAGGCACTTTGCCAGAAGCTCATACACAATCTTTAGTGAAATTGCACAGACTTTTCAAAATCCTCATTAGATCACATCATCTGGCTACAGACTCTTCCTGTTGACGAGCTGCCGAGTGGTTATGGCCTATGACTACTAATCCATTGTGCTCTGCATGCATGGTTTTTGAATCCCATACTTGTTGAAGTAATCTTCATCTCCAATGTTGAAACTCTAAATTATCTTTTTCAGCCCAAGCAGTGAATATTTCCAGCATTTCCTGTTCAAGAAGGCTGCTATCAAACTTTTCTAACATTTCAGTCTGGCAAAAGTAAACCCACTGTTTTCATTTGGCATGCTTGATGACATCCTACATTGGCTGACATCTTCTTCCTTTTGAGTACTTAGACAACACAGATTTAGAATCTCTCCATTGCACTATCTAAGGAAGGGATATGAGAAAGACAAGTTTGACTTTATAGTATTTTTACAAGGAAAGTACTTTGTTAAACATAGAAACTTCAGTACTGAGGCTATGAAAAGAAGGCACTGCTGAGATTCGAACTCAGGATCTCCTGTTTACAAGACAGGCGCTTTAACCAACTAAGCCACAGCACCACTTTGTGTAAGATTAGAAAAGCACTACTGGTAGAGTCGCCCTCACCTCATGTCTTTCAGTGTCCTTGAATGTCTAGAGATAGACGACTAATGCAAATTCTTTCTTTACTGGACTAATTTTCAGGGCTTCAATTGTGACAAAAAATACAATCTTGATTAAATTACTGATATTAAAACCCTAAACTTTAGTTAATCTTTGATAAAGTTTGAGCTAATCTAACTCTTGACATAATCCACTGTCGTAGGTGTGATAAGAGGCACTTTGCCAGAAGCTCATACACAATCTTTAGTGAAATTGCACAGACTTGTCAAAATCCTCATTAGATCACATCATCTGGCTACAGACTCTTCCTGTAGACGAGCTGCCGAGTGGTTATGGCGTATGACTACTAATCCATTGTGCTCTGCATGCATGGTTTTTGAATCCCATACTTGTTGAAGTAATCTTCATCTCCAATGTTGAAACTCTAAATTATCTTTTTCAGCCCAAGCAGTGAATATTTCCAGCATTTCCTGTTCAAGAAGGCTGCTATCAAACTTTTCTAACATTTCAGTCTGGCAAAAGTAAACCCACTGTTTTCATTTGGCATGCTTGATGCCATCCTACATTGGCTGACATCTTCTTCCTTTTGAGTACTTAGACAACACAGATTTAGAATCTCTCCATTGCACTATCTAAGGAAGGGATATGAGAAAGACAAGTTTGACTTTATAGTATTTTTACAAGGAATGTACATTGTTAAACATAGAAACTTCAGTACTGAGGCTATGAAAAGAAGGCACTGCTGAGATTCGAACTCAGGATCTCCTGTTTACAAGACAGGCGCTTTAACCAACTAAGCCACAGCACCACTTTGTGTAAGATTAGAAAAGCACTACTGGTAGAGTCGCCCTCACCTCATGTCTTTCAGTGTCCTTGAATGTCTAGAGATAGACGACTAATGCAAATTCTTTCTTTACTGGACTAATTTTCAGGGCTTCAATAGTGACAAAAATTACAATCTTGATTAAATTACTGATATTAAAACCCTAAACTTTAGTTAATCTTTGAGAAAGTTTGAGCTAATCTAACTCTTGACATAATCCACTGTCGTAGGTGTGATAAGAGGCACTTTGCCAGAAGCTCATACACAATCTTTAGTGAAATTGCACAGACTTTTCAAAATCCTCATTAGATCACATCATCTGGCTACAGACTCTTCCTGTTGACGAGCTGCCGAGTGGTTATGGCCTATGACTACTAATCCATTGTGCTCTGCATGCATGGTTTTTGAATCCCATACTTGTTGAAGTAATCTTCATCTCCAATGTTGAAACTCTAAATTATCTTTTTCAGCCCAAGCAGTGAATATTTCCAGCATTTCCTGTTCAAGAAGGCTGCTATCAAACTTTTCTAACATTTCAGTCTGGCAAAAGTAAACCCACTGTTTTCATTTGGCATGCTTGATGACATCCTACATTGGCTGACATCTTCTTCCTTTTGAGTACTTAGACAACACAGATTTAGAATCTCTCCATTGCACTATCTAAGGAAGGGATATGAGAAAGACAAGTTTGACTTTATAGTATTTTTACAAGGAAAGTACTTTGTTAAACATAGAAACTTCAGTACTGAGGCTATGAAAAGAAGGCACTGCTGAGATTCGAACTCAGGATCTCCTGTTTACAAGACAGGCGCTTTAACCAACTAAGCCACAGCACCACTTTGTGTAAGATTAGAAAAGCACTACTGGTAGAGTCGCCCTCACCTCATGTCTTTCAGTGTCCTTGAATGTCTAGAGATAGACGACTAATGCAAATTCTTTCTTTACTGGACTAATTTTCAGGGCTTCAATTGTGACAAAAAATACAATCTTGATTAAATTACTGATATTAAAACCCTAAACTTTAGTTAATCTTTGATAAAGTTTGAGCTAATCTAACTCTTGACATAATCCACTGTCGTAGGTGTGATAAGAGGCACTTTGCCAGAAGCTCATACACAATCTTTAGTGAAATTGCACAGACTTGTCAAAATCCTCATTAGATCACATCATCTGGCTACAGACTCTTCCTGTAGACGAGCTGCCGAGTGGTTATGGCGTATGACTACTAATCCATTGTGCTCTGCATGCATGGTTTTTGAATCCCATACTTGTTGAAGTAATCTTCATCTCCAATGTTGAAACTCTAAATTATCTTTTTCAGCCCAAGCAGTGAATATTTCCAGCATTTCCTGTTCAAGAAGGCTGCTATCAAACTTTTCTAACATTTCAGTCTGGCAAAAGTAAACCCACTGTTTTCATTTGGCATGCTTGATGCCATCCTACATTGGCTGACATCTTCTTCCTTTTGAGTACTTAGACAACACAGATTTAGAATCTCTCCATTGCACTATCTAAGGAAGGGATATGAGAAAGACAAGTTTGACTTTATAGTATTTTTACAAGGAATGTACATTGTTAAACATAGAAACTTCAGTACTGAGGCTATGAAAAGAAGGCACTGCTGAGATTCGAACTCAGGATCTCCTGTTTACAAGACAGGCGCTTTAACCAACTAAGCCACAGCACCACTTTGTGTAAGATTAGAAAAGCACTACTGGTAGAGTCGCCCTCACCTCATGTCTTTCAGTGTCCTTGAATGTCTAGAGATAGACGACTAATGCAAATTCTTTCTTTACTGGACTAATTTTCAGGGCTTCAATAGTGACAAAAATTACAATCTTGATTAAATTACTGATATTAAAACCCTAAACTTTAGTTAATCTTTGAGAAAGTTTGAGCTAATCTAACTCTTGACATAATCCACTGTCGTAGGTGTGATAAGAGGCACTTTGCCAGAAGCTCATACACAATCTTTAGTGAAATTGCACAGACTTTTCAAAATCCTCATTAGATCACATCATCTGGCTACAGACTCTTCCTGTTGACGAGCTGCCGAGTGGTTATGGCCTATGACTACTAATCCATTGTGCTCTGCATGCATGGTTTTTGAATCCCATACTTGTTGAAGTAATCTTCATCTCCAATGTTGAAACTCTAAATTATCTTTTTCAGCCCAAGCAGTGAATATTTCCAGCATTTCCTGTTCAAGAAGGCTGCTATCAAACTTTTCTAACATTTCAGTCTGGCAAAAGTAAACCCACTGTTTTCATTTGGCATGCTTGATGCCATCCTACATTGGCTGACATCTTCTTCCTTTTGAGTACTTAGACAACACAGATTTAGAATCTCTCCATTGCACTATCTAAGGAAGGGATATGAGAAAGACAAGTTTGACTTTATAGTATTTTTACAAGGAATGTACATTGTTAAACATAGAAACTTCAGTACTGAGGCTATGAAAAGAAGGCACTGCTGAGATTCAAACTCAGGATCTCCTGTTTACAAGACAGGCGCTTTAACCAACTAAGCCACAGCACCACTTTGTGTAAGATTAGAAAAGCACTACTGGTAGAGTCGCCCTCACCTCATGTCTTTCAGTGTCCTTGAATGTCTAGAGATAGACGACTAATGCAAATTCTTTCTTTACTGGACTAATTTTCAGGGCTTCAATTGTGACAAAAAATACAATCTTGATTAAATTACTGATATTAAAACCCTAAACTTTAGTTAATCTTTGATAAAGTTTGAGCTAATCTAACTCTTGACATAATCCACTGTCGTAGGTGTGATAAGAGGCACTTTGCCAGAAGCTCATACACAATCTTTAGTGAAATTGCACAGACTTGTCAAAATCCTCATTAGATCACATCATCTGGCTACAGACTCTTCCTGTAGACGAGCTGCCGAGTGGTTATGGCGTATGACTACTAATCCATTGTGCTCTGCATGCATGGTTTTTGAATCCCATACTTGTTGAAGTAATATTCATCTCCAATGTTGAAACTCTAAATTATCTTTTTCAGCCCAAGCAGTGAATATTTCCAGCATTTCCTGTTCAAGAAGGCTGCTATCAAACTTTTCTAGCATTTCAGTCTGGCAAAAGTAAACCCACTGTTTTCATTTGGCATGCTTGATGCCATCCTACATTGGCTGACATCTTCTTCCTTTTGAGTACTTAGACAACACAGATTTAGAATCTCTCCATTGCACTATCTAAGGAAGGGATATGAGAAAGACAAGTTTGACTTTATAGTATTTTTACAAGGAATGTACATTGTTAAACATAGAAACTTCAGTACTGAGGCTATGAAAAGAAGGCACTGCTGAGATTCGAACTCAGGATCTCCTGTTTACAAGACAGGCGCTTTAACCAACTAAGCCACAGCACCACTTTGTGTAAGATTAGAAAAGCACTACTGGTAGAGTCGCCCTCACCTCATGTCTTTCAGTGTCCTTGAATGTCTAGAGATAGACGACTAATGCAAATTCTTTCTTTACTGGACTAATTTTCAGGGCTTCAATTGTGACAAAAAATACAATCTTGATTAAATTACTGATATTAAAACCCTAAACTTTAGTTAATCTTTGATAAAGTTTGAGCTAATCTAACTCTTGACATAATCCACTGTCGTAGGTGTGATAAGAGGCACTTTGCCAGAAGCTCATACACAATCTTTAGTGAAATTGCACAGACTTGTCAAAATCCTCATTAGATCACATCATCTGGCTACAGACTCTTCCTGTAGACGAGCTGCCGAGTGGTTATGGCGTATGACTACTAATCCATTGTGCTCTGCATGCATGGTTTTTGAATCCCATACTTGTTGAAGTAATCTTCATCTCCAATGTTGAAACTCTAAATTATCTTTTTCAGCCCAAGCAGTGAATATTTCCAGCATTTCCTGTTCAAGAAGGCTGCTATCAAACTTTTCTAACATTTCAGTCTGGCAAAAGTAAACCCACTGTTTTCATTTGGCATGCTTGATGCCATCCTACATTGGCTGACATCTTCTTCCTTTTGAGTACTTAGACAACACAGATTTAGAATCTCTCCATTGCACTATCTAAGGAAGGGATATGAGAAAGACAAGTTTGACTTTATAGTATTTTTACAAGGAATGTACATTGTTAAACATAGAAACTTCAGTACTGAGGCTATGAAAAGAAGGCACTGCTGAGATTCGAACTCAGGATCTCCTGTTTACAAGACAGGCGCTTTAACCAACTAAGCCACAGCACCACTTTGTGTAAGATTAGAAAAGCACTACTGGTAGAGTCGCCCTCACCTCATGTCTTTCAGTGTCCTTGAATGTCTAGAGATAGACGACTAATGCAAATTCTTTCTTTACTGGACTAATTTTCAGGGCTTCAATAGTGACAAAAATTACAATCTTGATTAAATTACTGATATTAAAACCCTAAACTTTAGTTAATCTTTGAGAAAGTTTGAGCTAATCTAACTCTTGACATAATCCACTGTCGTAGGTGTGATAAGAGGCACTTTGCCAGAAGCTCATACACAATCTTTAGTGAAATTGCACAGACTTTTCAAAATCCTCATTAGATCACATCATCTGGCTACAGACTCTTCCTGTTGACGAGCTGCCGAGTGGTTATGGCCTATGACTACTAATCCATTGTGCTCTGCATGCATGGTTTTTGAATCCCATACTTGTTGAAGTAATCTTCATCTCCAATGTTGAAACTCTAAATTATCTTTTTCAGCCCAAGCAGTGAATATTTCCAGCATTTCCTGTTCAAGAAGGCTGCTATCAAACTTTTCTAACATTTCAGTCTGGCAAAAGTAAACCCACTGTTTTCATTTGGCATGCTTGATGACATCCTACATTGGCTGACATCTTCTTCCTTTTGAGTACTTAGACAACACAGATTTAGAATCTCTCCATTGCACTATCTAAGGAAGGGATATGAGAAAGACAAGTTTGACTTTATAGTATTTTTACAAGGAAAGTACTTTGTTAAACATAGAAACTTCAGTACTGAGGCTATGAAAAGAAGGCACTGCTGAGATTCGAACTCAGGATCTCCTGTTTACAAGACAGGCGCTTTAACCAACTAAGCCACAGCACCACTTTGAGTAAGATTAGAAAAGCACTACTGGTAGAGTCGCCCTCACCTCATGTCTTTCAGTGTCCTTAAATGTCTAGAGATAGACGACTAATGCAAATTCTTTCTTTACTGGACTAATTTTCAGGGCTTCAATAGTGACAAAAAATACAATCTTTATTGAATTATTGATATTAAAACCCTAAACTTTGGTTAATCTCTGATAAAGTTTGAGCTTGTCCAACTCTTGACATAATCCACTGTTGTAGATATGATAAGAGCCACTTTGCCAGAAGCTCATACACAATCTTTAGTGAAATTGCACAGACTTGTCAAAATCCTCATTAGATCACATCATCTGGCTACAGACTCTTCCTGTAGACGAGCTGCCGAGTGGTTATGGCGTATGACTACTAATCCATTGTGCTCTGCATGCATGGTTTTTGAATCCCATACTTGTTGAAGTAATCTTCATCTCCAATGTTGAAACTCTAAATTATCTTTTTCAGCCCAAGCAGTGAATATTTCCAGCATTTCCTGTTCAAGAAGGCTGCTATCAAACTTTTCTAACATTTCAGTCTGGCAAAAGTAAACCCACTGTTTTCATTTGGCATGCTTGATGCCATCCTACATTGGCTGACATCTTCTTCCTTTTGAGTACTTAGACAACACAGATTTAGAATCTCTCCATTGCACTATCTAAGGAAGGGATATGAGAAAGACAAGTTTGACTTTATAGTATTTTTACAAGGAAAGTACTTTGTTAAACATAGAAACTTCAGTACTGAGGCTATGAAAAGAAGGCACTGCTGAGATTCGAACTCAGGATCTCCTGTTTACAAGACAGGCGCTTTAACCAACTAAGCCACAGCACCACTTTGTGTAAGATTAGAAAAGCACTACTGGTAGAGTCGCCCTCACCTCATGTCTTTCAGTGTCCTTGAATGTCTAGAGATAGACGACTAATGCAAATTCTTTCTTTACTGGACTAATTTTCAGGGCTTCAATAGTGACAAAAAATACAATCTTTATTGAATTATTGATATTAAAACCCTAAACTTTGGTTAATCTCTGATAAAGTTTGAGCTTGTCCAACTCTTGACATAATCCACTCTTGTAGATATGATAAGAGCCACTTTGCCAGAAGCTCATACACAATCTTTAGTGAAATTGCACAGACTTGTCAAAATCCTCATTAGATCACATCATCTGGCTACAGACTCTTCCTGTAGACGAGCTGCCGAGTGGTTATGGCGTATGACTACTAATCCATTGTGCTCTGCATGCATGGTTTTTGAATCCCATACTTGTTGAAGTAATCTTCATCTCCAATGTTGAAACTCTAAATTATCTTTTTCAGCCCAAGCAGTGAATATTTCCAGCATTTCCTGTTCAAGAAGGCTGCTATCAAACTTTTCTAACATTTCAGTCTGGCAAAAGTAAACCCACTGTTTTCATTTGGCATGCTTGATGCCATCCTACATTGGCTGACATCTTCTTCCTTTTGAGTACTTAGACAACACAGATTTAGAATCTCTCCATTGCACTATCTAAGGAAGGGATATGAGAAAGACAAGTTTGACTTTATAGTATTTTTACAAGGAAAGTACTTTGTTAAACATAGAAACTTCAGTACTGAGGCTATGAAAAGAAGGCACTGCTGAGATTCGAACTCAGGATCTCCTGTTTACAAGACAGGCGCTTTAACCAACTAAGCCACAGCACCACTTTGAGTAAGATTAGAAAAGCACTACTGGTAGAGTCGCCCTCACCTCATGTCTTTCAGTGTCCTTAAATGTCTAGAGATAGACGACTAATGCAAATTCTTTCTTTACTGGACTAATTTTCAGGGCTTCAATAGTGACAAAAAATACAATCTTTATTGAATTATTGATATTAAAACCCTAAACTTTGGTTAATCTCTGATAAAGTTTGAGCTTGTCCAACTCTTGACATAATCCACTGTTGTAGATATGATAAGAGCCACTTTGCCAGAAGCTCATACACAATCTTTAGTGAAATTGCACAGACTTGTCAAAATCCTCATTAGATCACATCATCTGGCTACAGACTCTTCCTGTAGACGAGCTGCCGAGTGGTTATGGCGTATGACTACTAATCCATTGTGCTCTGCATGCATGGTTTTTGAATCCCATACTTGTTGAAGTAATCTTCATCTCCAATGTTGAAACTCTAAATTATCTTTTTCAGCCCAAGCAGTGAATATTTCCAGCATTTCCTGTTCAAGAAGGCTGCTATCAAACTTTTCTAACATTTCAGTCTGGCAAAAGTAAACCCACTGTTTTCATTTGGCATGCTTGATGCCATCCTACATTGGCTGACATCTTCTTCCTTTTGAGTACTTAGACAACACAGATTTAGAATCTCTCCATTGCACTATCTAAGGAAGGGATATGAGAAAGACAAGTTTGACTTTATAGTATTTTTACAAGGAAAGTACTTTGTTAAACATAGAAACTTCAGTACTGAGGCTATGAAAAGAAGGCACTGCTGAGATTCGAACTCAGGATCTCCTGTTTACAAGACAGGCGCTTTAACCAACTAAGCCACAGCACCACTTTGAGTAAGATTAGAAAAGCACTACTGGTAGAGTCGCCCTCACCTCATGTCTTTCAGTGTCCTTAAATGTCTAGAGATAGACGACTAATGCAAATTCTTTCTTTACTGGACTAATTTTCAGGGCTTCAATAGTGACAAAAAATACAATCTTTATTGAATTATTGATATTAAAACCCTAAACTTTGGTTAATCTCTGATAAAGTTTGAGCTTGTCCAACTCTTGACATAATCCACTGTTGTAGATATGATAAGAGCCACTTTGCCAGAAGCTCATACACAATCTTTAGTGAAATTGCACAGACTTGTCAAAATCCTCATTAGATCACATCATCTGGCTACAGACTCTTCCTGTAGACGAGCTGCCGAGTGGTTATGGCGTATGACTACTAATCCATTGTGCTCTGCATGCATGGTTTTTGAATCCCATACTTGTTGAAGTAATCTTCATCTCCAATGTTGAAACTCTAAATTATCTTTTTCAGCCCAAGCAGTGAATATTTCCAGCATTTCCTGTTCAAGAAGGCTGCTATCAAACTTTTCTAACATTTCAGTCTGGCAAAAGTAAACCCACTGTTTTCATTTGGCATGCTTGATGCCATCCTACATTGGCTGACATCTTCTTCCTTTTGAGTACTTAGACAACACAGATTTAGAATCTCTCCATTGCACTATCTAAGGAAGGGATATGAGAAAGACAAGTTTGACTTTATAGTATTTTTACAAGGAAAGTACTTTGTTAAACATAGAAACTTCAGTACTGAGGCTATGAAAAGAAGGCACTGCTGAGATTCGAACTCAGGATCTCCTGTTTACAAGACAGGCGCTTTAACCAACTAAGCCACAGCACCACTTTGAGTAAGATTAGAAAAGCACTACTGGTAGAGTCGCCCTCACCTCATGTCTTTCAGTGTCCTTAAATGTCTAGAGATAGACGACTAATGCAAATTCTTTCTTTACTGGACTAATTTTCAGGGCTTCAATAGTGACAAAAAATACAATCTTTATTGAATTATTGATATTAAAACCCTAAACTTTGGTTAATCTCTGATAAAGTTTGAGCTTGTCCAACTCTTGACATAATCCACTGTTGTAGATATGATAAGAGCCACTTTGCCAGAAGCTCATACACAATCTTTAGTGAAATTGCACAGACTTGTCAAAATCCTCATTAGATCACATCATCTGGCTACAGACTCTTCCTGTAGACGAGCTGCCGAGTGGTTATGGCGTATGACTACTAATCCATTGTGCTCTGCATGCATGGTTTTTGAATCCCATACTTGTTGAAGTAATCTTCATCTCCAATGTTGAAACTCTAAATTATCTTTTTCAGCCCAAGCAGTGAATATTTCCAGCATTTCCTGTTCAAGAAGGCTGCTATCAAACTTTTCTAACATTTCAGTCTGGCAAAAGTAAACCCACTGTTTTCATTTGGCATGCTTGATGCCATCCTACATTGGCTGACATCTTCTTCCTTTTGAGTACTTAGACAACACAGATTTAGAATCTCTCCATTGCACTATCTAAGGAAGGGATATGAGAAAGACAAGTTTGACTTTATAGTATTTTTACAAGGAAAGTACTTTGTTAAACATAGAAACTTCAGTACTGAGGCTATGAAAAGAAGGCACTGCTGAGATTCGAACTCAGGATCTCCTGTTTACAAGACAGGCGCTTTAACCAACTAAGCCACAGCACCACTTTGAGTAAGATTAGAAAAGCACTACTGGTAGAGTCGCCCTCACCTCATGTCTTTCAGTGTCCTTAAATGTCTAGAGATAGACGACTAATGCAAATTCTTTCTTTACTGGACTAATTTTCAGGGCTTCAATAGTGACAAAAAATACAATCTTTATTGAATTATTGATATTAAAACCCTAAACTTTGGTTAATCTCTGATAAAGTTTGAGCTTGTCCAACTCTTGACATAATCCACTGTTGTAGATATGATAAGAGCCACTTTGCCAGAAGCTCATACACAATCTTTAGTGAAATTGCACAGACTTGTCAAAATCCTCATTAGATCACATCATCTGGCTACAGACTCTTCCTGTAGACGAGCTGCCGAGTGGTTATGGCGTATGACTACTAATCCATTGTGCTCTGCATGCATGGTTTTTGAATCCCATACTTGTTGAAGTAATCTTCATCTCCAATGTTGAAACTCTAAATTATCTTTTTCAGCCCAAGCAGTGAATATTTCCAGCATTTCCTGTTCAAGAAGGCTGCTATCAAACTTTTCTAACATTTCAGTCTGGCAAAAGTAAACCCACTGTTTTCATTTGGCATGCTTGATGCCATCCTACATTGGCTGACATCTTCTTCCTTTTGAGTACTTAGACAACACAGATTTAGAATCTCTCCATTGCACTATCTAAGGAAGGGATATGAGAAAGACAAGTTTGACTTTATAGTATTTTTACAAGGAAAGTACTTTGTTAAACATAGAAACTTCAGTACTGAGGCTATGAAAAGAAGGCACTGCTGAGATTCGAACTCAGGATCTCCTGTTTACAAGACAGGCGCTTTAACCAACTAAGCCACAGCACCACTTTGAGTAAGATTAGAAAAGCACTACTGGTAGAGTCGCCCTCACCTCATGTCTTTCAGTGTCCTTAAATGTCTAGAGATAGACGACTAATGCAAATTCTTTCTTTACTGGACTAATTTTCAGGGCTTCAATAGTGACAAAAAATACAATCTTTATTGAATTATTGATATTAAAACCCTAAACTTTGGTTAATCTCTGATAAAGTTTGAGCTTGTCCAACTCTTGACATAATCCACTGTTGTAGATATGATAAGAGCCACTTTGCCAGAAGCTCATACACAATCTTTAGTGAAATTGCACAGACTTGTCAAAATCCTCATTAGATCACATCATCTGGCTACAGACTCTTCCTGTAGACGAGCTGCCGAGTGGTTATGGCGTATGACTACTAATCCATTGTGCTCTGCATGCATGGTTTTTGAATCCCATACTTGTTGAAGTAATCTTCATCTCCAATGTTGAAACTCTAAATTATCTTTTTCAGCCCAAGCAGTGAATATTTCCAGCATTTCCTGTTCAAGAAGGCTGCTATCAAACTTTTCTAACATTTCAGTCTGGCAAAAGTAAACCCACTGTTTTCATTTGGCATGCTTGATGCCATCCTACATTGGCTGACATCTTCTTCCTTTTGAGTACTTAGACAACACAGATTTAGAATCTCTCCATTGCACTATCTAAGGAAGGGATATGAGAAAGACAAGTTTGACTTTATAGTATTTTTACAAGGAAAGTACTTTGTTAAACATAGAAACTTCAGTACTGAGGCTATGAAAAGAAGGCACTGCTGAGATTCGAACTCAGGATCTCCTGTTTACAAGACAGGCGCTTTAACCAACTAAGCCACAGCACCACTTTGAGTAAGATTAGAAAAGCACTACTGGTAGAGTCGCCCTCACCTCATGTCTTTCAGTGTCCTTAAATGTCTAGAGATAGACGACTAATGCAAATTCTTTCTTTACTGGACTAATTTTCAGGGCTTCAATAGTGACAAAAAATACAATCTTTATTGAATTATTGATATTAAAACCCTAAACTTTGGTTAATCTCTGATAAAGTTTGAGCTTGTCCAACTCTTGACATAATCCACTGTTGTAGATATGATAAGAGCCACTTTGCCAGAAGCTCATACACAATCTTTAGTGAAATTGCACAGACTTGTCAAAATCCTCATTAGATCACATCATCTGGCTACAGACTCTTCCTGTAGACGAGCTGCCGAGTGGTTATGGCGTATGACTACTAATCCATTGTGCTCTGCATGCATGGTTTTTGAATCCCATACTTGTTGAAGTAATCTTCATCTCCAATGTTGAAACTCTAAATTATCTTTTTCAGCCCAAGCAGTGAATATTTCCAGCATTTCCTGTTCAAGAAGGCTGCTATCAAACTTTTCTAACATTTCAGTCTGGCAAAAGTAAACCCACTGTTTTCATTTGGCATGCTTGATGCCATCCTACATTGGCTGACATCTTCTTCCTTTTGAGTACTTAGACAACACAGATTTAGAATCTCTCCATTGCACTATCTAAGGAAGGGATATGAGAAAGACAAGTTTGACTTTATAGTATTTTTACAAGGAAAGTACTTTGTTAAACATAGAAACTTCAGTACTGAGGCTATGAAAAGAAGGCACTGCTGAGATTCGAACTCAGGATCTCCTGTTTACAAGACAGGCGCTTTAACCAACTAAGCCACAGCACCACTTTGAGTAAGATTAGAAAAGCACTACTGGTAGAGTCTCCCTCACCTCATGTCTTTCAGTGTCCTTAAATGTCTAGAGATAGACGACTAATGCAAATTCTTTCTTTACTGGACTAATTTTCAGGGCTTCAATAGTGACAAAAAATACAATCTTTATTGAATTATTGATATTAAAACCCTAAACTTTGGTTAATCTCTGATAAAGTTTGAGCTTGTCCAACTCTTGACATAATCCACTGTTGTAGATATGATAAGAGCCACTTTGCCAGAAGCTCATACACAATCTTTAGTGAAATTGCACAGACTTGTCAAAATCCTCATTAGATCACATCATCTGGCTACAGACTCTTCCTGTAGACGAGCTGCCGAGTGGTTATGGCGTATGACTACTAATCCATTGTGCTCTGCATGCATGGTTTTTGAATCCCATACTTGTTGAAGTAATCTTCATCTCCAATGTTGAAACTCTAAATTATCTTTTTCAGCCCAAGCAGTGAATATTTCCAGCATTTCCTGTTCAAGAAGGCTGCTATCAAACTTTTCTAACATTTCAGTCTGGCAAAAGTAAACCCACTGTTTTCATTTGGCATGCTTGATGCCATCCTACATTGGCTGACATCTTCTTCCTTTTGAGTACTTAGACAACACAGATTTAGAATCTCTCCATTGCACTATCTAAGGAAGGGATATGAGAAAGACAAGTTTGACTTTATAGTATTTTTACAAGGAAAGTACTTTGTTAAACATAGAAACTTCAGTACTGAGGCTATGAAAAGAAGGCACTGCTGAGATTCGAACTCAGGATCTCCTGTTTACAAGACAGGCGCTTTAACCAACTAAGCCACAGCACCACTTTGAGTAAGATTAGAAAAGCACTACTGGTAGAGTCGCCCTCACCTCATGTCTTTCAGTGTCCTTAAATGTCTAGAGATAGACGACTAATGCAAATTCTTTCTTTACTGGACTAATTTTCAGGGCTTCAATAGTGACAAAAAATACAATCTTTATTGAATTATTGATATTAAAACCCTAAACTTTGGTTAATCTCTGATAAAGTTTGAGCTTGTCCAACTCTTGACATAATCCACTGTTGTAGATATGATAAGAGCCACTTTGCCAGAAGCTCATACACAATCTTTAGTGAAATTGCACAGACTTGTCAAAATCCTCATTAGATCACATCATCTGGCTACAGACTCTTCCTGTAGACGAGCTGCCGAGTGGTTATGGCGTATGACTACTAATCCATTGTGCTCTGCATGCATGGTTTTTGAATCCCATACTTGTTGAAGTAATCTTCATCTCCAATGTTGAAACTCTAAATTATCTTTTTCAGCCCAAGCAGTGAATATTTCCAGCATTTCCTGTTCAAGAAGGCTGCTATCAAACTTTTCTAACATTTCAGTCTGGTAAAAGTAAACCCACTGTTTTCATTTGGCATGCTTGATGCCATCCTACATTGGCTGACATCTTCTTCCTTTTGAGTACTTAGACAACACAGATTTAGAATCTCTCCATTGCACTATCTAAGGAAGGGATATGAGAAAGACAAGTTTGACTTTATAGTATTTTTACAAGGAATGTACATTGTTAAACATAGAAACTTCAGTACTGAGGCTATGAAAAGAAGGCACTGCTGAGATTCGAACTCAGGATCTCCTGTTTACAAGACAGGCGCTTTAACCAACTAAGCCACAGCACCACTTTGAGTAAGATTAGAAAAGCACTACTGGTAGAGTCGCCCTCACCTCATGTCTTTCAGTGTCCTTAAATGTCTAGAGATAGACGACTAATGCAAATTCTTTCTTTACTGGACTAATTTTCAGGGCTTCAATAGTGACAAAAAATACAATCTTTATTGAATTATTGATATTAAAACCCTAAACTTTGGTTAATCTCTGATAAAGTTTGAGCTTGTCCAACTCTTGACATAATCCACTGTTGTAGATATGATAAGAGCCACTTTGCCAGAAGCTCATACACAATCTTTAGTGAAATTGCACAGACTTGTCAAAATCCTCATTAGATCACATCATCTGGCTACAGACTCTTCCTGTAGACGAGCTGCCGAGTGGTTATGGCGTATGACTACTAATCCATTGTGCTCTGCATGCATGGTTTTTGAATCCCATACTTGTTGAAGTAATCTTCATCTCCAATGTTGAAACTCTAAATTATCTTTTTCAGCCCAAGCAGTGAATATTTCCAGCATTTCCTGTTCAAGAAGGCTGCTATCAAACTTTTCTAACATTTCAGTCTGGTAAAAGTAAACCCACTGTTTTCATTTGGCATGCTTGATGCCATCCTACATTGGCTGACATCTTCTTCCTTTTGAGTACTTAGACAACACAGATTTAGAATCTCTCCATTGCACTATCTAAGGAAGGGATATGAGAAAGACAAGTTTGACTTTATAGTATTTTTACAAGGAATGTACATTGTTAAACATAGAAACTTCAGTACTGAGGCTATGAAAAGAAGGCACTGCTGAGATTCGAACTCAGGATCTCCTGTTTACAAGACAGGCGCTTTAACCAACTAAGCCACAGCACCACTTTGAGTAAGATTAGAAAAGCACTACTGGTAGAGTCGCCCTCACCTCATGTCTTTCAGTGTCCTTAAATGTCTAGAGATAGACGACTAATGCAAATTCTTTCTTTACTGGACTAATTTTCAGGGCTTCAATAGTGACAAAAAATACAATCTTTATTGAATTATTGATATTAAAACCCTAAACTTTGGTTAATCTCTGATAAAGTTTGAGCTTGTCCAACTCTTGACATAATCCACTGTTGTAGATATGATAAGAGCCACTTTGCCAGAAGCTCATACACAATCTTTAGTGAAATTGCACAGACTTGTCAAAATCCTCATTAGATCACATCATCTGGCTACAGACTCTTCCTGTAGACGAGCTGCCGAGTGGTTATGGCGTATGACTACTAATCCATTGTGCTCTGCATGCATGGTTTTTGAATCCCATACTTGTTGAAGTAATCTTCATCTCCAATGTTGAAACTCTAAATTATCTTTTTCAGCCCAAGCAGTGAATATTTCCAGCATTTCCTGTTCAAGAAGGCTGCTATCAAACTTTTCTAACATTTCAGTCTGGTAAAAGTAAACCCACTGTTTTCATTTGGCATGCTTGATGCCATCCTACATTGGCTGACATCTTCTTCCTTTTGAGTACTTAGACAACACAGATTTAGAATCTCTCCATTGCACTATCTAAGGAAGGGATATGAGAAAGACAAGTTTGACTTTATAGTATTTTTACAAGGAATGTACATTGTTAAACATAGAAACTTCAGTACTGAGGCTATGAAAAGAAGGCACTGCTGAGATTCGAACTCAGGATCTCCTGTTTACAAGACAGGCGCTTTAACCAACTAAGCCACAGCACCACTTTGAGTAAGATTAGAAAAGCACTACTGGTAGAGTCGCCCTCACCTCATGTCTTTCAGTGTCCTTAAATGTCTAGAGATAGACGACTAATGCAAATTCTTTCTTTACTGGACTAATTTTCAGGGCTTCAATAGTGACAAAAAATACAATCTTTATTGAATTATTGATATTAAAACCCTAAACTTTGGTTAATCTCTGATAAAGTTTGAGCTTGTCCAACTCTTGACATAATCCACTGTTGTAGATATGATAAGAGCCACTTTGCCAGAAGCTCATACACAATCTTTAGTGAAATTGCACAGACTTGTCAAAATCCTCATTAGATCACATCATCTGGCTACAGACTCTTCCTGTAGACGAGCTGCCGAGTGGTTATGGCGTATGACTACTAATCCATTGTGCTCTGCATGCATGGTTTTTGAATCCCATACTTGTTGAAGTAATCTTCATCTCCAATGTTGAAACTCTAAATTATCTTTTTCAGCCCAAGCAGTGAATATTTCCAGCATTTCCTGTTCAAGAAGGCTGCTATCAAACTTTTCTAACATTTCAGTCTGGCAAAAGTAAACCCACTGTTTTCATTTGGCATGCTTGATGCCATCCTACATTGGCTGACATCTTCTTCCTTTTGAGTACTTAGACAACACAGATTTAGAATCTCTCCATTGCACTATCTAAGGAAGGGATATGAGAAAGACAAGTTTGACTTTATAGTATTTTTACAAGGAAAGTACTTTGTTAAACATAGAAACTTCAGTACTGAGGCTATGAAAAGAAGGCACTGCTGAGATTCGAACTCAGGATCTCCTGTTTACAAGACAGGCGCTTTAACCAACTAAGCCACAGCACCACTTTGAGTAAGATTAGAAAAGCACTACTGGTAGAGTCGCCCTCACCTCATGTCTTTCAGTGTCCTTAAATGTCTAGAGATAGACGACTAATGCAAATTCTTTCTTTACTGGACTAATTTTCAGGGCTTCAATAGTGACAAAAAATACAATCTTTATTGAATTATTGATATTAAAACCCTAAACTTTGGTTAATCTCTGATAAAGTTTGAGCTTGTCCAACTCTTGACATAATCCACTGTTGTAGATATGATAAGAGCCACTTTGCCAGAAGCTCATACACAATCTTTAGTGAAATTGCACAGACTTGTCAAAATCCTCATTAGATCACATCATCTGGCTACAGACTCTTCCTGTAGACGAGCTGCCGAGTGGTTATGGCGTATGACTACTAATCCATTGTGCTCTGCATGCATGGTTTTTGAATCCCATACTTGTTGAAGTAATCTTCATCTCCAATGTTGAAACTCTAAATTATCTTTTTCAGCCCAAGCAGTGAATATTTCCAGCATTTCCTGTTCAAGAAGGCTGCTATCAAACTTTTCTAACATTTCAGTCTGGTAAAAGTAAACCCACTGTTTTCATTTGGCATGCTTGATGCCATCCTACATTGGCTGACATCTTCTTCCTTTTGAGTACTTAGACAACACAGATTTAGAATCTCTCCATTGCACTATCTAAGGAAGGGATATGAGAAAGACAAGTTTGACTTTATAGTATTTTTACAAGGAATGTACATTGTTAAACATAGAAACTTCAGTACTGAGGCTATGAAAAGAAGGCACTGCTGAGATTCGAACTCAGGATCTCCTGTTTACAAGACAGGCGCTTTAACCAACTAAGCCACAGCACCACTTTGAGTAAGATTAGAAAAGCACTACTGGTAGAGTCGCCCTCACCTCATGTCTTTCAGTGTCCTTAAATGTCTAGAGATAGACGACTAATGCAAATTCTTTCTTTACTGGACTAATTTTCAGGGCTTCAATAGTGACAAAAAATACAATCTTTATTGAATTATTGATATTAAAACCCTAAACTTTGGTTAATCTCTGATAAAGTTTGAGCTTGTCCAACTCTTGACATAATCCACTGTTGTAGATATGATAAGAGCCACTTTGCCAGAAGCTCATACACAATCTTTAGTGAAATTGCACAGACTTGTCAAAATCCTCATTAGATCACATCATCTGGCTACAGACTCTTCCTGTAGACGAGCTGCCGAGTGGTTATGGCGTATGACTACTAATCCATTGTGCTCTGCATGCATGGTTTTTGAATCCCATACTTGTTGAAGTAATCTTCATCTCCAATGTTGAAACTCTAAATTATCTTTTTCAGCCCAAGCAGTGAATATTTCCAGCATTTCCTGTTCAAGAAGGCTGCTATCAAACTTTTCTAACATTTCAGTCTGGTAAAAGTAAACCCACTGTTTTCATTTGGCATGCTTGATGCCATCCTACATTGGCTGACATCTTCTTCCTTTTGAGTACTTAGACAACACAGATTTAGAATCTCTCCATTGCACTATCTAAGGAAGGGATATGAGAAAGACAAGTTTGACTTTATAGTATTTTTACAAGGAATGTACATTGTTAAACATAGAAACTTCAGTACTGAGGCTATGAAAAGAAGGCACTGCTGAGATTCGAACTCAGGATCTCCTGTTTACAAGACAGGCGCTTTAACCAACTAAGCCACAGCACCACTTTGAGTAAGATTAGAAAAGCACTACTGGTAGAGTCGCCCTCACCTCATGTCTTTCAGTGTCCTTAAATGTCTAGAGATAGACGACTAATGCAAATTCTTTCTTTACTGGACTAATTTTCAGGGCTTCAATAGTGACAAAAAATACAATCTTTATTGAATTATTGATATTAAAACCCTAAACTTTGGTTAATCTCTGATAAAGTTTGAGCTTGTCCAACTCTTGACATAATCCACTGTTGTAGATATGATAAGAGCCACTTTGCCAGAAGCTCATACACAATCTTTAGTGAAATTGCACAGACTTGTCAAAATCCTCATTAGATCACATCATCTGGCTACAGACTCTTCCTGTAGACGAGCTGCCGAGTGGTTATGGCGTATGACTACTAATCCATTGTGCTCTGCATGCATGGTTTTTGAATCCCATACTTGTTGAAGTAATCTTCATCTCCAATGTTGAAACTCTAAATTATCTTTTTCAGCCCAAGCAGTGAATATTTCCAGCATTTCCTGTTCAAGAAGGCTGCTATCAAACTTTTCTAACATTTCAGTCTGGTAAAAGTAAACCCACTGTTTTCATTTGGCATGCTTGATGCCATCCTACATTGGCTGACATCTTCTTCCTTTTGAGTACTTAGACAACACAGATTTAGAATCTCTCCATTGCACTATCTAAGGAAGGGATATGAGAAAGACAAGTTTGACTTTATAGTATTTTTACAAGGAATGTACATTGTTAAACATAGAAACTTCAGTACTGAGGCTATGAAAAGAAGGCACTGCTGAGATTCGAACTCAGGATCTCCTGTTTACAAGACAGGCGCTTTAACCAACTAAGCCACAGCACCACTTTGAGTAAGATTAGAAAAGCACTACTGGTAGAGTCGCCCTCACCTCATGTCTTTCAGTGTCCTTAAATGTCTAGAGATAGACGACTAATGCAAATTCTTTCTTTACTGGACTAATTTTCAGGGCTTCAATAGTGACAAAAAATACAATCTTTATTGAATTATTGATATTAAAACCCTAAACTTTGGTTAATCTCTGATAAAGTTTGAGCTTGTCCAACTCTTGACATAATCCACTGTTGTAGATATGATAAGAGCCACTTTGCCAGAAGCTCATACACAATCTTTAGTGAAATTGCACAGACTTGTCAAAATCCTCATTAGATCACATCATCTGGCTACAGACTCTTCCTGTAGACGAGCTGCCGAGTGGTTATGGCGTATGACTACTAATCCATTGTGCTCTGCATGCATGGTTTTTGAATCCCATACTTGTTGAAGTAATCTTCATCTCCAATGTTGAAACTCTAAATTATCTTTTTCAGCCCAAGCAGTGAATATTTCCAGCATTTCCTGTTCAAGAAGGCTGCTATCAAACTTTTCTAACATTTCAGTCTGGCAAAAGTAAACCCACTGTTTTCATTTGGCATGCTTGATGCCATCCTACATTGGCTGACATCTTCTTCCTTTTGAGTACTTAGACAACACAGATTTAGAATCTCTCCATTGCACTATCTAAGGAAGGGATATGAGAAAGACAAGTTTGACTTTATAGTATTTTTACAAGGAAAGTACTTTGTTAAACATAGAAACTTCAGTACTGAGGCTATGAAAAGAAGGCACTGCTGAGATTCGAACTCAGGATCTCCTGTTTACAAGACAGGCGCTTTAACCAACTAAGCCACAGCACCACTTTGAGTAAGATTAGAAAAGCACTACTGGTAGAGTCGCCCTCACCTCATGTCTTTCAGTGTCCTTAAATGTCTAGAGATAGACGACTAATGCAAATTCTTTCTTTACTGGACTAATTTTCAGGGCTTCAATAGTGACAAAAAATACAATCTTTATTGAATTATTGATATTAAAACCCTAAACTTTGGTTAATCTCTGATAAAGTTTGAGCTTGTCCAACTCTTGACATAATCCACTGTTGTAGATATGATAAGAGCCACTTTGCCAGAAGCTCATACACAATCTTTAGTGAAATTGCACAGACTTGTCAAAATCCTCATTAGATCACATCATCTGGCTACAGACTCTTCCTGTAGACGAGCTGCCGAGTGGTTATGGCGTATGACTACTAATCCATTGTGCTCTGCATGCATGGTTTTTGAATCCCATACTTGTTGAAGTAATCTTCATCTCCAATGTTGAAACTCTAAATTATCTTTTTCAGCCCAAGCAGTGAATATTTCCAGCATTTCCTGTTCAAGAAGGCTGCTATCAAACTTTTCTAACATTTCAGTCTGGTAAAAGTAAACCCACTGTTTTCATTTGGCATGCTTGATGCCATCCTACATTGGCTGACATCTTCTTCCTTTTGAGTACTTAGACAACACAGATTTAGAATCTCTCCATTGCACTATCTAAGGAAGGGATATGAGAAAGACAAGTTTGACTTTATAGTATTTTTACAAGGAATGTACATTGTTAAACATAGAAACTTCAGTACTGAGGCTATGAAAAGAAGGCACTGCTGAGATTCGAACTCAGGATCTCCTGTTTACAAGACAGGCGCTTTAACCAACTAAGCCACAGCACCACTTTGAGTAAGATTAGAAAAGCACTACTGGTAGAGTCGCCCTCACCTCATGTCTTTCAGTGTCCTTAAATGTCTAGAGATAGACGACTAATGCAAATTCTTTCTTTACTGGACTAATTTTCAGGGCTTCAATAGTGACAAAAAATACAATCTTTATTGAATTATTGATATTAAAACCCTAAACTTTGGTTAATCTCTGATAAAGTTTGAGCTTGTCCAACTCTTGACATAATCCACTGTTGTAGATATGATAAGAGCCACTTTGCCAGAAGCTCATACACAATCTTTAGTGAAATTGCACAGACTTGTCAAAATCCTCATTAGATCACATCATCTGGCTACAGACTCTTCCTGTAGACGAGCTGCCGAGTGGTTATGGCGTATGACTACTAATCCATTGTGCTCTGCATGCATGGTTTTTGAATCCCATACTTGTTGAAGTAATCTTCATCTCCAATGTTGAAACTCTAAATTATCTTTTTCAGCCCAAGCAGTGAATATTTCCAGCATTTCCTGTTCAAGAAGGCTGCTATCAAACTTTTCTAACATTTCAGTCTGGCAAAAGTAAACCCACTGTTTTCATTTGGCATGCTTGATGCCATCCTAC
The DNA here is from genome assembly GCF_048569485.1 of Anomaloglossus baeobatrachus. Taxonomy (NCBI): domain Eukaryota; kingdom Metazoa; phylum Chordata; class Amphibia; order Anura; family Aromobatidae; genus Anomaloglossus; species Anomaloglossus baeobatrachus. Next base: position 44,072 of record NW_027445271.1, read on the forward strand.
ATTGGCTGACATCTTCTTCCTTTTGAGTACTTAGACAACACAGATTTAGAATCTCTCCATTGCACTATCTAAGGAAGGGATATGAGAAAGACAAGTTTGACTTTATAGTATTTTTACAAGGAAAGTACATTGTTAAACATAGAAACTTCTGTAAGAGGCTATTAAAAGAAGGCACTGCTGAGATTCGAACTCAGGATCTCCTGTTTACAAGACAGGCGCTTTAACCAACTAAGCCACAGCACCACTTTGTGTAAGAGTAGAGTAGAAAAGCACTACTGGTAGAGTCGCCCTCACCTCATGTCTTTCAGTGTCCTTGAATGTCTAGAGATAGACGACTAATGCAAATTCTTTCTTTACTGGACTAATTTTCAGGGCTTCAATAGTGACAAAAAATACAATCTTTATTGAATTATTGATATTAAAACCCTAAACTTTGGTTAATCTCTGATAAAGTTTGAGCTTGTCCAACTCTTGACATAATCCACTGTTGTAGATATGATAAGAGCCACTTTGCCAGAAGCTCATACACAATCTTTAGTGAAATTGCACAGACTTGTCAAAATCCTCATTAGATCACATCATCTGGCTACAGACTCTTCCTGTAGACGAGCTGCCGAGTGGTTATGGCGTATGACTACTAATCCATTGTGCTCTGCATGCATGGTTTTTGAATCCCATACTTGTTGAAGTAATCTTCATCTCCAATGTTGAAACTCTAAATTATCTTTTTCAGCCCAAGCAGTGAATATTTCCAGCATTTCCTGTTCAAGAAGGCTGCTATCAAACTTTTCTAACATTTCAGTCTGGTAAAAGTAAACCCACTGTTTTCATTTGGCATGCTTGATGCCATCCTACATTGGCTGACATCTTCTTCCTTTTGAGTACTTAGACAACACAGATTTAGAATCTCTCCATTGCACTATCTAAGGAAGGGATATGAGAAAGACAAGTTTGACTTTATAGTATTTTTACAAGGAATGTACATTGTTAAACATAGAAACTTCAGTACTGAGGCTATGAAAAAGAAGGCACTGCTGAGATTCGAACTCAGGATCTCCTGTTTACAAGACAGGCGCTTTAACCAACTAAGCCACAGCACCACTTTGAGTAAGATTAGAAAAGCACTACTGGTAGAGTCGCCCTCACCTCATGTCTTTCAGTGTCCTTAAATGTCTAGAGATAGACGACTAATGCAAATTCTTTCTTTACTGGACTAATTTTCAGGGCTTCAATAGTGACAAAAAATACAATCTTTATTGAATTATTGATATTAAAACCCTAAACTTTGGTTAATCTCTGATAAAGTTTGAGCTTGTCCAACTCTTGACATAATCCACTGTTGTAGATATGATAAGAGCCACTTTGCCAGAAGCTCATACACAATCTTTAGTGAAATTGCACAGACTTGTCAAAATCCTCATTAGATCACATCATCTGGCTACAGACTCTTCCTGTAGACGAGCTGCCGAGTGGTTATGGCGTATGACTACTAATCCATTGTGCTCTGCATGCATGGTTTTTGAATCCCATACTTGTTGAAGTAATCTTCATCTCCAATGTTGAAACTCTAAATTATCTTTTTCAGCCCAAGCAGTGAATATTTCCAGCATTTCCTGTTCAAGAAGGCTGCTATCAAACTTTTCTAACATTTCAGTCTGGCAAAAGTAAACCCACTGTTTTCATTTGGCATGCTTGATGCCATCCTACATTGGCTGACATCTTCTTCCTTTTGAGTACTTAGACAACACAGATTTAGAATCTCTCCATTGCACTATCTAAGGAAGGGATATGAGAAAGACAAGTTTGACTTTATAGTATTTTTACAAGGAAAGTACTTTGTTAAACATAGAAACTTCAGTACTGAGGCTATGAAAAGAAGGCACTGCTGAGATTCGAACTCAGGATCTCCTGTTTACAAGACAGGCGCTTTAACCAACTAAGCCACAGCACCACTTTGAGTAAGATTAGAAAAGCACTACTGGTAGAGTCGCCCTCACCTCATGTCTTTCAGTGTCCTTAAATGTCTAGAGATAGACGACTAATGCAAATTCTTTCTTTACTGGACTAATTTTCAGGGCTTCAATAGTGACAAAAAATACAATCTTTATTGAATTATTGATATTAAAACCCTAAACTTTGGTTAATCTCTGATAAAGTTTGAGCTTGTCCAACTCTTGACATAATCCACTGTTGTAGATATGATAAGAGCCACTTTGCCAGAAGCTCATACACAATCTTTAGTGAAATTGCACAGACTTGTCAAAATCCTCATTAGATCACATCATCTGGCTACAGACTCTTCCTGTAGACGAGCTGCCGAGTGGTTATGGCGTATGACTACTAATCCATTGTGCTCTGCATGCATGGTTTTTGAATCCCATACTTGTTGAAGTAATCTTCATCTCCAATGTTGAAACTCTAAATTATCTTTTTCAGCCCAAGCAGTGAATATTTCCAGCATTTCCTGTTCAAGAAGGCTGCTATCAAACTTTTCTAACATTTCAGTCTGGTAAAAGTAAACCCACTGTTTTCATTTGGCATGCTTGATGCCATCCTACATTGGCTGACATCTTCTTCCTTTTGAGTACTTAGACAACACAGATTTAGAATCTCTCCATTGCACTATCTAAGGAAGGGATATGAGAAAGACAAGTTTGACTTTATAGTATTTTTACAAGGAATGTACATTGTTAAACATAGAAACTTCAGTACTGAGGCTATGAAAAGAAGGCACTGCTGAGATTCGAACTCAGGATCTCCTGTTTACAAGACAGGCGCTTTAACCAACTAAGCCACAGCACCACTTTGAGTAAGATTAGAAAAGCACTACTGGTAGAGTCGCCCTCACCTCATGTCTTTCAGTGTCCTTAAATGTCTAGAGATAGACGACTAATGCAAATTCTTTCTTTACTGGACTAATTTTCAGGGCTTCAATAGTGACAAAAAATACAATCTTTATTGAATTATTGATATTAAAACCCTAAACTTTGGTTAATCTCTGATAAAGTTTGAGCTTGTCCAACTCTTGACATAATCCACTGTTGTAGATATGATAAGAGCCACTTTGCCAGAAGCTCATACACAATCTTTAGTGAAATTGCACAGACTTGTCAAAATCCTCATTAGATCACATCATCTGGCTACAGACTCTTCCTGTAGACGAGCTGCCGAGTGGTTATGGCGTATGACTACTAATCCATTGTGCTCTGCATGCATGGTTTTTGAATCCCATACTTGTTGAAGTAATCTTCATCTCCAATGTTGAAACTCTAAATTATCTTTTTCAGCCCAAGCAGTGAATATTTCCAGCATTTCCTGTTCAAGAAGGCTGCTATCAAACTTTTCTAACATTTCAGTCTGGCAAAAGTAAACCCACTGTTTTCATTTGGCATGCTTGATGCCATCCTACATTGGCTGACATCTTCTTCCTTTTGAGTACTTAGACAACACAGATTTAGAATCTCTCCATTGCACTATCTAAGGAAGGGATATGAGAAAGACAAGTTTGACTTTATAGTATTTTTACAAGGAAAGTACTTTGTTAAACATAGAAACTTCAGTACTGAGGCTATGAAATGAAGGCACTGCTGAGATTCGAACTCAGGATCTCCTGTTTACAAGACAGGCGCTTTAACCAACTAAGCCACAGCACCACTTTGTGTAAGATTAGAAAAGCACTACTGGTAGAGTCGCCCTCACCTCATGTCTTTCAGTGTCCTTGAATGTCTAGAGATAGACGACTAATGCAAATTCTTTCTTTACTGGACTAATTTTCAGGGCTTCAATAGTGACAAAAAATACAATCTTTATTGAATTATTGATATTAAAACCCTAAACTTTGGTTAATCTCTGATAAAGTTTGAGCTTGTCCAACTCTTGACATAATCCACTCTTGTAGATATGATAAGAGCCACTTTGCCAGAAGCTCATACACAATCTTTAGTGAAATTGCACAGACTTGTCAAAATCCTCATTAGATCACATCATCTGGCTACAGACTCTTCCTGTAGACGAGCTGCCGAGTGGTTATGGCGTATGACTACTAATCCATTGTGCTCTGCATGCATGGTTTTTGAATCCCATACTTGTTGAAGTAATCTTCATCTCCAATGTTGAAACTCTAAATTATCTTTTTCAGCCCAAGCAGTGAATATTTCCAGCATTTCCTGTTCAAGAAGGCTGCTATCAAACTTTTCTAACATTTCAGTCTGGCAAAAGTAAACCCACTGTTTTCATTTGGCATGCTTGATGCCATCCTACATTGGCTGACATCTTCTTCCTTTTGAGTACTTAGACAACACAGATTTAGAATCTCTCCATTGCACTATCTAAGGAAGGGAAATGAGAAAGACAAGTTTGACTTTATAGTATTTTTACAAGGAAAGTACTTTGTTAAACATAGAAACTTCAGTACTGAGGCTATGAAAAGAAGGCACTGCTGAGATTCGAACTCAGGATCTCCTGTTTACAAGACAGGCGCTTTAACCAACTAAGCCACAGCACCACTTTGAGTAAGATTAGAAAAGCACTACTGGTAGAGTCGCCCTCACCTCATGTCTTTCAGTGTCCTTAAATGTCTAGAGATAGACGACTAATGCAAATTCTTTCTTTACTGGACTAATTTTCAGGGCTTCAATAGTGACAAAAAAAACAATCTTTATTGAATTATTGATATTAAAACCCTAAACTTTGGTTAATCTCTTATAAAGTTTGAGCTTGTCCAACTCTTGACATAATCCACTGTCATAGATATGATAAGAGTCACTTTGCCAGAAGCTCATACACAGTCTTTAGTGAAATTGCACAGACTTGTCAAAATCCTCATTAGATCACATCATCTGGCTACAGACTCTTCCTGTAGATGAGCTGCCGAGTGGTTATGGAGTATGGCTACTAATCCATTGTGTTCTGCATTCATGGTTTTTGAATCCCATACTTGTTGAAGTAATCTTCATCTCCAATGTTGAAATTCTAAATTATCTTTTTCAGCCCAAGCAGTGAATATTTCCAGCATTTCCTGTTCAAGAAGGCTGCTATCAAACTTTTCTAACATTTCAGTCTGGCAAAAGTAAACCCACTTTTTTCATTTGGCATGCTTGATGCCATCCTACATTGGCTGACATCTTCTTCCTTTTGAGTACTTAGACAACACAGATTTATAATCTCTCCATTGCACTATCTAAGGAAGGGATATGAGAAAGACAAGTTTGACTTTATAGTATTTTTACAAGGAAAGTACTTTGTTAAACATAGAAACTTCAGTACTGAGGCTATGAAAAGAAGGCACTGCTGAGATTCGAACTCAGGATCTCCTGTTTACAAGACAGGCGCTTTAACCAACTAAGCCACAGCACCACTTTGTGTAAGATTAGAAAAGCACTACTGGTAGAGTCGCCCTCACCTCATGTCTTTCAGTGTCCTTGAATGTCTAGAGATAGACGACTAATGCAAATTCTTTCTTTACTGGACTAATTTTCAGGGCTTCAATAGTGACAAAAAATACAATCTTTATTGAATTACTGATATTAAAACCCTAAACTTTGGTTAATCTCTTATAAAGTTTGAGCTTGTCCAACTCTTGACATAATCCACTGTCATAGATATGATAAGAGTCACTTTGCCAGAAGCTCATACACAGTCTTTAGTGAAATTGCACAGACTTGTCAAAATCCTCATTAGATCACATCATCTGGCTACAGACTCTTCCTGTAGATGAGCTGCCGAGTGGTTATGGCGTATGGCTACTAATCCATTGTGTTCTGCATTCATGGTTTTTGAATCCCATACTTGTTGAAGTAATCTTCATCTCCAATGTTGAAATTCTAAATTATCTTTTTCAGCCCAAGCAGTGAATATTTCCAGCATTTCCTGTTCAAGAAGGCTGCTATCAAACTTTTCTAACATTTCAGTCTGGCAAAAGTAAACCCAATTTTTTCATTTGGCATGCTTGATGCCATCCTACATTGGCTGACATCTTCTTCCTTTTGAGTACTTAGACAACACAGATTTATAATCTCTCCATTGCACTATCTAAGGAAGGGATATGAGAAAGACAAGTTTGACTTTATAGTATTTTTACAAGGAAAGTACTTTGTTAAACATAGAAACTTCAGTACTGAGGCTATGAAAAGAAGGCACTGCTGAGATTCGAACTCAGGATCTCCTGTTTACAAGACAGGCGCTTTAACCAACTAAGCCACAGCACCACTTTGTGTAAGATAAGAAAAGCACTACTGGTAGAGTCGCCCTCACCTCATGTCTTTCAGTGTCCTTGAATGTCTAGAGATAGACGACTAATGCAAATTCTTTCTTTACTGGACTAATTTTCAGGGCTTCAATAGTGACAAAAAATACAATCTTTATTGAATTACTGATATTAAAACCCTAAACTTTGGTTAATCTCTTATAAAGTTTGAGCTTGTCCAACTCTTGACATAATCCACTGTCATAGATATGATAAGAGTCACTTTGCCAGAAGCTCATACACAGTCTTTAGTGAAATTGCACAGACTTGTCAAAATCCTCATTAGATCACATCATCTGGCTACAGACTCTTCCTGTAGATGAGCTGCCGAGTGGTTATGGCGTATGGCTACTAATCCATTGTGTTCTGCATTCATGGTTTTTGAATCCCATACTTGTTGAAGTAATCTTCATCTCCAATGTTGAAATTCTAAATTATCTTTTTCAGCCCAAGCAGTGAATATTTCCAGCATTTCCTGTTCAAGAAGGCTGCTATCAAACTTTTCTAACATTTCAGTCTGGCAAAAGTAAACTCAATTTTTTCATTTGGCATGCTTGATGCCATCCTACATTGGCTGACATCTTCTTCCTTTTGAGTACTTAGACAACACAGATTTATAATCTCTCCATTGCACTATCTAAGGAAGGGATATGAGAAAGACAAGTTTGACTTTATAGTATTTTTACAAGGAAAGTACTTTGTTAAACATAGAAACTTCAGTACTGAGGCTATGAAAAGAAGGCACTGCTGAGATTCGAACTCAGGATCTCCTGTTTACAAGACAGGCGCTTTAACCAACTAAGCCACAGCACCACTTTGTGTAAGATTAGAAAAGCACTACTGGTAGAGTCGCCCTCACCTCATGTCTTTCAGTGTCCTTGAATGTCTAGAGATAGACGACTAATGCAAATTCTTTCTTTACTGGACTAATTTTCAGGGCTTCAATAGTGACAAAAAATACAATCTTTATTGAATTACTGATATTAAAACCCTAAACTTTGGTTAATCTCTTATAAAGTTTGAGCTTGTCCAACTCTTGACATAATCCACTGTCATAGATATGATAAGAGTCACTTTGCCAGAAGCTCATACACAGTCTTTAGTGAAATTGCACAGACTTGTCAAAATCCTCATTAGATCACATCATCTGGCTACAGACTCTTCCTGTAGATGAGCTGCCGAGTGGTTATGGCGTATGGCTACTAATCCATTGTGTTCTGCATTCATGGTTTTTGAATCCCATACTTGTTGAAGTAATCTTCATCTCCAATGTTGAAACTCTAAATTATCTTTTTCAGCCCAAGCAGTGAATATTTCCAGCATTTCCTGTTCAAGAAGGCTGCTATCAAACTTTTCTAACATTTCAGTCTGGCAAAAGTAAACCCAATTTTTTCATTTGGCATGCTTGATGCCATCCTACATTGGCTGACATCTTCTTCCTTTTGAGTACTTAGACAACACAGATTTATAATCTCTCCATTGCACTATCTAAGGAAGGGATATGAGAAAGACAAGTTTGACTTTATAGTATTTTTACAAGGAAAGTACTTTGTTAAACATAGAAACTTCAGTACTGAGGCTATGAAAAGAAGGCACTGCTGAGATTCGAACTCAGGATCTCCTGTTTACAAGACAGGCGCTTTAACCAACTAAGCCACAGCACCACTTTGTGTAAGATAAGAAAAGCACTACTGGTAGAGTCGCCCTCACCTCATGTCTTTCAGTGTCCTTGAATGTCTAGAGATAGACGACTAATGCAAATTCTTTCTTTACTGGACTAATTTTCAGGGCTTCAATAGTGACAAAAAATACAATCTTTATTGAATTACTGATATTAAAACCCTAAACTTTGGTTAATCTCTTATAAAGTTTGAGCTTGTCCAACTCTTGACATAATCCACTGTCATAGATATGATAAGAGTCACTTTGCCAGAAGCTCATACACAGTCTTTAGTGAAATTGCACAGACTTGTCAAAATCCTCATTAGATCACATCATCTGGCTACAGACTCTTCCTGTAGATGAGCTGCCGAGTGGTTATGGCGTATGGCTACTAATCCATTGTGTTCTGCATTCATGGTTTTTGAATCCCATACTTGTTGAAGTAATCTTCATCTCCAATGTTGAAATTCTAAATTATCTTTTTCAGCCCAAGCAGTGAATATTTCCAGCATTTCCTGTTCAAGAAGGCTGCTATCAAACTTTTCTAACATTTCAGTCTGGCAAAAGTAAACCCAATTTTTTCATTTGGCATGCTTGATGCCATCCTACATTGGCTGACATCTTCTTCCTTTTGAGTACTTAGACAACACAGATTTATAATCTCTCCATTGCACTATCTAAGGAAGGGATATGAGAAAGACAAGTTTGACTTTATAGTATTTTTACAAGGAAAGTACTTTGTTAAACATAGAAACTTCAGTACTGAGGCTATGAAAAGAAGGCACTGCTGAGATTCGAACTCAGGATCTCCTGTTTACAAGACAGGCGCTTTAACCAACTAAGCCACAGCACCACTTTGTGTAAGATTAGAAAAGCACTACTGGTAGAGTCGCCCTCACCTCATGTCTTTCAGTGTCCTTGAATGTCTAGAGATAGACGACTAATGCAAATTCTTTCTTTACTGGACTAATTTTCAGGGCTTCAATAGTGACAAAAAATACAATCTTTATTGAATTACTGATATTAAAACCCTAAACTTTGGTTAATCTCTTATAAAGTTTGAGCTTGTCCAACTCTTGACATAATCCACTGTCATAGATATGATAAGAGTCACTTTGCCAGAAGCTCATACACAGTCTTTAGTGAAATTGCACAGACTTGTCAAAATCCTCATTAGATCACATCATCTGGCTACAGACTCTTCCTGTAGATGAGCTGCCGAGTGGTTATGGCGTATGGCTACTAATCCATTGTGTTCTGCATTCATGGTTTTTGAATCCCATACTTGTTGAAGTAATCTTCATCTCCAATGTTGAAACTCTAAATTATCTTTTTCAGCCCAAGCAGTGAATATTTCCAGCATTTCCTGTTCAAGAAGGCTGCTATCAAACTTTTCTAACATTTCAGTCTGGCAAAAGTAAACCCACTGTTTTCATTTGGCATGCTTGATGCCATCCTACATTGGCTGACATCTTCTTCCTTTTGAGTACTTAGACAACACAGATTTAGAATCTCTCCATTGCACTATCTAAGGAAGGGATATGAGAAAGACAAGTTTGACTTTATAGTATTTTTACAAGGAATGTACATTGTTAAACATAGAAACTTCAGTACTGAGGCTATGAAAAGAAGGCACTGCTGAGATTCGAACTCAGGATCTCCTGTTTACAAGACAGGCGCTTTAACCAACTAAGCCACAGCACCACTTTGAGTAAGATTAGAAAAGCACTACTGGTAGAGTCGCCCTCACCTCATGTCTTTCAGTGTCCTTAAATGTCTAGAGATAGACGACTAATGCAAATTCTTTCTTTACTGGACTAATTTTCAGGGCTTCAATAGTGACAAAAAATACAATCTTTATTGAATTATTGATATTAAAACCCTAAACTTTGGTTAATCTCTGATAAAGTTTGAGCTTGTCCAACTCTTGACATAATCCACTGTTGTAGATATGATAAGAGCCACTTTGCCAGAAGCTCATACACAATCTTTAGTGAAATTGCACAGACTTGTCAAAATCCTCATTAGATCACATCATCTGGCTACAGACTCTTCCTGTAGACGAGCTGCCGAGTGGTTATGGCGTATGACTACTAATCCATTGTGCTCTGCATGCATGGTTTTTGAATCCCATACTTGTTGAAGTAATCTTCATCTCCAATGTTGAAACTCTAAATTATCTTTTTCAGCCCAAGCAGTGAATATTTCCAGCATTTCCTGTTCAAGAAGGCTGCTATCAAACTTTTCTAACATTTCAGTCTGGCAAAAGTAAACCCACTGTTTTCATTTGGCATGCTTGATGCCATCCTACATTGGCTGACATCTTCTTCCTTTTGAGTACTTAGACAACACAGATTTAGAATCTCTCCATTGCACTATCTAAGGAAGGGATATGAGAAAGACAAGTTTGACTTTATAGTATTTTTACAAGGAAAGTACTTTGTTAAACATAGAAACTTCAGTACTGAGGCTATGAAAAGAAGGCACTGCTGAGATTCGAACTCAGGATCTCCTGTTTACAAGACAGGCGCTTTAACCAACTAAGCCACAGCACCACTTTGAGTAAGATTAGAAAAGCACTACTGGTAGAGTCGCCCTCACCTCATGTCTTTCAGTGTCCTTAAATGTCTAGAGATAGACGACTAATGCAAATTCTTTCTTTACTGGACTAATTTTCAGGGCTTCAATAGTGACAAAAAATACAATCTTTATTGAATTATTGATATTAAAACCCTAAACTTTGGTTAATCTCTGATAAAGTTTGAGCTTGTCCAACTCTTGACATAATCCACTGTTGTAGATATGATAAGAGCCACTTTGCCAGAAGCTCATACACAATCTTTAGTGAAATTGCACAGACTTGTCAAAATCCTCATTAGATCACATCATCTGGCTACAGACTCTTCCTGTAGACGAGCTGCCGAGTGGTTATGGCGTATGACTACTAATCCATTGTGCTCTGCATGCATGGTTTTTGAATCCCATACTTGTTGAAGTAATCTTCATCTCCAATGTTGAAACTCTAAATTATCTTTTTCAGCCCAAGCAGTGAATATTTCCAGCATTTCCTGTTCAAGAAGGCTGCTATCAAACTTTTCTAACATTTCAGTCTGGCAAAAGTAAACCCACTGTTTTCATTTGGCATGCTTGATGCCATCCTACATTGGCTGACATCTTCTTCCTTTTGAGTACTTAGACAACACAGATTTAGAATCTCTCCATTGCACTATCTAAGGAAGGGATATGAGAAAGACAAGTTTGACTTTATAGTATTTTTACAAGGAAAGTACTTTGTTAAACATAGAAACTTCAGTACTGAGGCTATGAAAAGAAGGCACTGCTGAGATTCGAACTCAGGATCTCCTGTTTACAAGACAGGCGCTTTAACCAACTAAGCCACAGCACCACTTTGAGTAAGATTAGAAAAGCACTACTGGTAGAGTCGCCCTCACCTCATGTCTTTCAGTGTCCTTAAATGTCTAGAGATAGACGACTAATGCAAATTCTTTCTTTACTGGACTAATTTTCAGGGCTTCAATAGTGACAAAAAATACAATCTTTATTGAATTATTGATATTAAAACCCTAAACTTTGGTTAATCTCTGATAAAGTTTGAGCTTGTCCAACTCTTGACATAATCCACTGTTGTAGATATGATAAGAGCCACTTTGCCAGAAGCTCATACACAATCTTTAGTGAAATTGCACAGACTTGTCAAAATCCTCATTAGATCACATCATCTGGCTACAGACTCTTCCTGTAGACGAGCTGCCGAGTGGTTATGGCGTATGACTACTAATCCATTGTGCTCTGCATGCATGGTTTTTGAATCCCATACTTGTTGAAGTAATCTTCATCTCCAATGTTGAAACTCTAAATTATCTTTTTCAGCCCAAGCAGTGAATATTTCCAGCATTTCCTGTTCAAGAAGGCTGCTATCAAACTTTTCTAACATTTCAGTCTGGCAAAAGTAAACCCACTGTTTTCATTTGGCATGCTTGATGCCATCCTACATTGGCTGACATCTTCTTCCTTTTGAGTACTTAGACAACACAGATTTAGAATCTCTCCATTGCACTATCTAAGGAAGGGATATGAGAAAGACAAGTTTGACTTTATAGTATTTTTACAAGGAATGTACATTGTTAAACATAGAAACTTCAGTACTGAGGCTATGAAAAGAAGGCACTGCTGAGATTCGAACTCAGGATCTCCTGTTTACAAGACAGGCGCTTTAACCAACTAAGCCACAGCACCACTTTGAGTAAGATTAGAAAAGCACTACTGGTAGAGTCGCCCTCACCTCATGTCTTTCAGTGTCCTTAAATGTCTAGAGATAGACGACTAATGCAAATTCTTTCTTTACTGGACTAATTTTCAGGGCTTCAATAGTGACAAAAAATACAATCTTTATTGAATTATTGATATTAAAACCCTAAACTTTGGTTAATCTCTGATAAAGTTTGAGCTTGTCCAACTCTTGACATAATCCACTGTTGTAGATATGATAAGAGCCACTTTGCCAGAAGCTCATACACAATCTTTAGTGAAATTGCACAGACTTGTCAAAATCCTCATTAGATCACATCATCTGGCTACAGACTCTTCCTGTAGACGAGCTGCCGAGTGGTTATGGCGTATGACTACTAATCCATTGTGCTCTGCATGCATGGTTTTTGAATCCCATACTTGTTGAAGTAATCTTCATCTCCAATGTTGAAACTCTAAATTATCTTTTTCAGCCCAAGCAGTGAATATTTCCAGCATTTCCTGTTCAAGAAGGCTGCTATCAAACTTTTCTAACATTTCAGTCTGGCAAAAGTAAACCCACTGTTTTCATTTGGCATGCTTGATGCCATCCTACATTGGCTGACATCTTCTTCCTTTTGAGTACTTAGACAACACAGATTTAGAATCTCTCCATTGCACTATCTAAGGAAGGGATATGAGAAAGACAAGTTTGACTTTATAGTATTTTTACAAGGAAAGTACTTTGTTAAACATAGAAACTTCAGTACTGAGGCTATGAAAAGAAGGCACTGCTGAGATTCGAACTCAGGATCTCCTGTTTACAAGACAGGCGCTTTAACCAACTAAGCCACAGCACCACTTTGAGTAAGATTAGAAAAGCACTACTGGTAGAGTCGCCCTCACCTCATGTCTTTCAGTGTCCTTAAATGTCTAGAGATAGACGACTAATGCAAATTCTTTCTTTACTGGACTAATTTTCAGGGCTTCAATAGTGACAAAAAATACAATCTTTATTGAATTATTGATATTAAAACCCTAAACTTTGGTTAATCTCTGATAAAGTTTGAGCTTGTCCAACTCTTGACATAATCCACTGTTGTAGATATGATAAGAGCCACTTTGCCAGAAGCTCATACACAATCTTTAGTGAAATTGCACAGACTTGTCAAAATCCTCATTAGATCACATCATCTGGCTACAGACTCTTCCTGTAGACGAGCTGCCGAGTGGTTATGGCGTATGACTACTAATCCATTGTGCTCTGCATGCATGGTTTTTGAATCCCATACTTGTTGAAGTAATCTTCATCTCCAATGTTGAAACTCTAAATTATCTTTTTCAGCCCAAGCAGTGAATATTTCCAGCATTTCCTGTTCAAGAAGGCTGCTATCAAACTTTTCTAACATTTCAGTCTGGCAAAAGTAAACCCACTGTTTTCATTTGGCATGCTTGATGCCATCCTACATTGGCTGACATCTTCTTCCTTTTGAGTACTTAGACAACACAGATTTAGAATCTCTCCATTGCACTATCTAAGGAAGGGATATGAGAAAGACAAGTTTGACTTTATAGTATTTTTACAAGGAAAGTACTTTGTTAAACATAGAAACTTCAGTACTGAGGCTATGAAAAGAAGGCACTGCTGAGATTCGAACTCAGGATCTCCTGTTTACAAGACAGGCGCTTTAACCAACTAAGCCACAGCACCACTTTGAGTAAGATTAGAAAAGCACTACTGGTAGAGTCGCCCTCACCTCATGTCTTTCAGTGTCCTTAAATGTCTAGAGATAGACGACTAATGCAAATTCTTTCTTTACTGGACTAATTTTCAGGGCTTCAATAGTGACAAAAAATACAATCTTTATTGAATTATTGATATTAAAACCCTAAACTTTGGTTAATCTCTGATAAAGTTTGAGCTTGTCCAACTCTTGACATAATCCACTGTTGTAGATATGATAAGAGCCACTTTGCCAGAAGCTCATACACAATCTTTAGTGAAATTGCACAGACTTGTCAAAATCCTCATTAGATCACATCATCTGGCTACAGACTCTTCCTGTAGACGAGCTGCCGAGTGGTTATGGCGTATGACTACTAATCCATTGTGCTCTGCATGCATGGTTTTTGAATCCCATACTTGTTGAAGTAATCTTCATCTCCAATGTTGAAACTCTAAATTATCTTTTTCAGCCCAAGCAGTGAATATTTCCAGCATTTCCTGTTCAAGAAGGCTGCTATCAAACTTTTCTAACATTTCAGTCTGGCAAAAGTAAACCCACTGTTTTCATTTGGCATGCTTGATGCCATCCTACATTGGCTGACATCTTCTTCCTTTTGAGTACTTAGACAACACAGATTTAGAATCTCTCCATTGCACTATCTAAGGAAGGGATATGAGAAAGACAAGTTTGACTTTATAGTATTTTTACAAGGAATGTACATTGTTAAACATAGAAACTTCAGTACTGAGGCTATGAAAAGAAGGCACTGCTGAGATTCGAACTCAGGATCTCCTGTTTACAAGACAGGCGCTTTAACCAACTAAGCCACAGCACCACTTTGAGTAAGATTAGAAAAGCACTACTGGTAGAGTCGCCCTCACCTCATGTCTTTCAGTGTCCTTGAATGTCTAGAGATAGACGACTAATGCAAATTCTTTCTTTACTGGACTAATTTTCAGGGCTTCAATAGTGACAAAAAATACAATCTTTATTGAATTATTGATATTAAAACCCTAAACTTTGGTTAATCTCTGATAAAGTTTGAGCTTGTCCAACTCTTGACATAATCCACTCTTGTAGATATGATAAGAGCCACTTTGCCAGAAGCTCATACACAATCTTTAGTGAAATTGCACAGACTTGTCAAAATCCTCATTAGATCACATCATCTGGCTACAGACTCTTCCTGTAGACGAGCTGCCGAGTGGTTATGGCGTATGACTACTAATCCATTGTGCTCTGCATGCATGGTTTTTGAATCCCATACTTGTTGAAGTAATCTTCATCTCCAATGTTGAAACTCTAAATTATCTTTTTCAGCCCAAGCAGTGAATATTTCCAGCATTTCCTGTTCAAGAAGGCTGCTATCAAACTTTTCTAACATTTCAGTCTGGCAAAAGTAAACCCACTGTTTTCATTTGGCATGCTTGATGCCATCCTACATTGGCTGACATCTTCTTCCTTTTGAGTACTTAGACAACACAGATTTAGAATCTCTCCATTGCACTATCTAAGGAAGGGATATGAGAAAGACAAGTTTGACTTTATAGTATTTTTACAAGGAATGTACATTGTTAAACATAGAAACTTCAGTACTGAGGCTATGAAAAGAAGGCACTGCTGAGATTCGAACTCAGGATCTCCTGTTTACAAGACAGGCGCTTTAACCAACTAAGCCACAGCACCACTTTGAGTAAGATTAGAAAAGCACTACTGGTAGAGTCGCCCTCACCTCATGTCTTTCAGTGTCCTTGAATGTCTAGAGATAGACGACTAATGCAAATTCTTTCTTTACTGGACTAATTTTCAGGGCTTCAATAGTGACAAAAAATACAATCTTTATTGAATTATTGATATTAAAACCCTAAACTTTGGTTAATCTCTGATAAAGTTTGAGCTTGTCCAACTCTTGACATAATCCACTCTTGTAGATATGATAAGAGCCACTTTGCCAGAAGCTCATACACAATCTTTAGTGAAATTGCACAGACTTGTCAAAATCCTCATTAGATCACATCATCTGGCTACAGACTCTTCCTGTAGACGAGCTGCCGAGTGGTTATGGCGTATGACTACTAATCCATTGTGCTCTGCATGCATGGTTTTTGAATCCCATACTTGTTGAAGTAATCTTCATCTCCAATGTTGAAACTCTAAATTATCTTTTTCAGCCCAAGCAGTGAATATTTCCAGCATTTCCTGTTCAAGAAGGCTGCTATCAAACTTTTCTAACATTTCAGTCTGGCAAAAGTAAACCCACTGTTTTCATTTGGCATGCTTGATGCCATCCTACATTGGCTGACATCTTCTTCCTTTTGAGTACTTAGACAACACAGATTTAGAATCTCTCCATTGCACTATCTAAGGAAGGGATATGAGAAAGACAAGTTTGACTTTATAGTATTTTTACAAGGAAAGTACTTTGTTAAACATAGAAACTTCAGTACTGAGGCTATGAAAAGAAGGCACTGCTGAGATTCGAACTCAGGATCTCCTGTTTACAAGACAGGCGCTTTAACCAACTAAGCCACAGCACCACTTTGAGTAAGATTTGAAAAGCACTACTGGTAGAGTCGCCCTCACCTCATGTCTTTCAGTGTCCTTAAATGTCTAGAGATAGACGACTAATGCAAATTCTTTCTTTACTGGACTAATTTTCAGGGCTTCAATAGTGACAAAAAATACAATCTTTATTGAATTATTGATATTAAAACCCTAAACTTTGGTTAATCTCTGATAAAGTTTGAGCTTGTCCAACTCTTGACATAATCCACTGTTGTAGATATGATAAGAGCCACTTTGCCAGAAGCTCATACACAATCTTTAGTGAAATTGCACAGACTTGTCAAAATCCTCATTAGATCACATCATCTGGCTACAGACTCTTCCTGTAGACGAGCTGCCGAGTGGTTATGGCGTATGACTACTAATCCATTGTGCTCTGCATGCATGGTTTTTGAATCCCATACTTGTTGAAGTAATCTTCATCTCCAATGTTGAAACTCTAAATTATCTTTTTCAGCCCAAGCAGTGAATATTTCCAGCATTTCCTGTTCAAGAAGGCTGCTATCAAACTTTTCTAACATTTCAGTCTGGCAAAAGTAAACCCACTGTTTTCATTTGGCATGCTTGATGCCATCCTACATTGGCTGACATCTTCTTCCTTTTGAGTACTTAGACAACACAGATTTAGAATCTCTCCATTGCACTATCTAAGGAAGGGATATGAGAAAGACAAGTTTGACTTTATAGTATTTTTACAAGGAAAGTACTTTGTTAAACATAGAAACTTCAGTACTGAGGCTATGAAAAGAAGGCACTGCTGAGATTCGAACTCAGGATCTCCTGTTTACAAGACAGGCGCTTTAACCAACTAAGCCACAGCACCACTTTGTGTAAGATTAGAAAAGCACTACTGGTAGAGTCACCCTCACCTCATGTCTTTCAGTGTCCTTGAATGTCTAGAGATAGACGACTAATGCAAATTCTTTCTTTACTGGACTAATTTTCAGGGCTTCAATAGTGACAAAAAATACAATCTTTATTGAATTATTGATATTAAAACCCTAAACTTTGGTTAATCTCTGATAAAGTTTGAGCTTGTCCAACTCTTGACATAATCCACTCTTGTAGATATGATAAGAGCCACTTTGCCAGAAGCTCATACACAATCTT
Organism: Anomaloglossus baeobatrachus; assembly: GCF_048569485.1. Classification (NCBI taxonomy): domain Eukaryota; kingdom Metazoa; phylum Chordata; class Amphibia; order Anura; family Aromobatidae; genus Anomaloglossus; species Anomaloglossus baeobatrachus. Next base: position 61,628 of record NW_027445271.1, read on the forward strand.
TAGTGAAATTGCACAGACTTGTCAAAATCCTCATTAGATCACATCATCTGGCTACAGACTCTTCCTGTAGACGAGCTGCCGAGTGGTTATGGCGTATGACTACTAATCCATTGTGCTCTGCATGCATGGTTTTTGAATCCCATACTTGTTGAAGTAATCTTCATCTCCAATGTTGAAACTCTAAATTATCTTTTTCAGCCCAAGCAGTGAATATTTCCAGCATTTCCTGTTCAAGAAGGCTGCTATCAAACTTTTCTAACATTTCAGTCTGGCAAAAGTAAACCCACTGTTTTCATTTGGCATGCTTGATGCCATCCTACATTGGCTGACATCTTCTTCCTTTTGAGTACTTAGACAACACAGATTTAGAATCTCTCCATTGCACTATCTAAGGAAGGGATATGAGAAAGACAAGTTTGACTTTATAGTATTTTTACAAGGAAAGTACTTTGTTAAACATAGAAACTTCAGTACTGAGGCTATGAAAAGAAGGCACTGCTGAGATTCGAACTCAGGATCTCCTGTTTACAAGACAGGCGCTTTAACCAACTAAGCCACAGCACCACTTTGAGTAAGATTTGAAAAGCACTACTGGTAGAGTCGCCCTCACCTCATGTCTTTCAGTGTCCTTAAATGTCTAGAGATTGACGACTAATGCAAATTCTTTCTTTACTGGACTAATTTTCAGGGCTTCAATAGTGACAAAAAATACAATCTTTATTGAATTATTGATATTAAAACCCTAAACTTTGGTTAATCTCTGATAAAGTTTGAGCTTGTCCAACTCTTGACATAATCCACTGTTGTAGATATGATAAGAGCCACTTTGCCAGAAGCTCATACACAATCTTTAGTGAAATTGCACAGACTTGTCAAAATCCTCATTAGATCACATCATCTGGCTACAGACTCTTCCTGTAGACGAGCTGCCGAGTGGTTATGGCGTATGACTACTAATCCATTGTGCTCTGCATGCATGGTTTTTGAATCCCATACTTGTTGAAGTAATCTTCATCTCCAATGTTGAAACTCTAAATTATCTTTTTCAGCCCAAGCAGTGAATATTTCCAGCATTTCCTGTTCAAGAAGGCTGCTATCAAACTTTTCTAACATTTCAGTCTGGCAAAAGTAAACCCACTGTTTTCATTTGGCATGCTTGATGCCATCCTACATTGGCTGACATCTTCTTCCTTTTGAGTACTTAGACAACACAGATTTAGAATCTCTCCATTGCACTATCTAAGGAAGGGATATGAGAAAGACAAGTTTGACTTTATAGTATTTTTACAAGGAAAGTACTTTGTTAAACATAGAAACTTCAGTACTGAGGCTATGAAAAGAAGGCACTGCTGAGATTCGAACTCAGGATCTCCTGTTTACAAGACAGGCGCTTTAACCAACTAGGCCACAGCACCACTTTGAGTAAGATTAGAAAAGCACTACTGGTAGAGTCGCCCTCACCTCATGTC